>NC_056732.1:467254489-467431989 GCF_019279795.1 Protopterus annectens
TCACTTGGTAAAAAGCCTGTATGCAGGCTGTGATTGAGCAGTGTTAGGAGTGTAGCTAAATCATACTTCATGCTATTTAAGATGCATCCGAGGATATTTTCAGGACCCACTGATGCAGTATAAAATATTTAAATTTTAAAATTTCTCTTAAGTTATCTTATGTTTTATGAATATAATACCTTTAGCAACAGCAATTATTTGCATGTGCTGTTGTTTTATGTAGGTAGTACATTGTAATCATTTCTTTGTATTGCTTTTGTTTTTCTTTTTTCTGTGCATATTCACAGGTGTGTTTGGCACCAACATTGTGGAGCACCAACAACCTGGTTTTGGAGGATTGGTAGCCTCTAATGAGCATGGCAGTGAAGAGCAGGCACAGTATGGGTCTGAAAAGGGTATGTCTGACATGGAGGGTCTGGCTCCTACTTCTCTTCCCCACAGTCTGGACACAGTCATCATGCCTGTACATACCCATGACACAGAGCCATCTGAGAGTGGCCAGGTTGATGGGGACACAGTTGATGAGTGTACTGTAGTTACCCCAGATGCAAAGCTGGTGGAATCTCCTCATAGCCCTCACAAGGCTGAGATATTGCCCAGTGTTGTTGATACAAGTGTTCAGAGAACCCAGATGCAAGACCAATACTGGGTCATGCAGTGCCTGTTATGTAAAGTCTGCTGGTGAGGGTCATAATCCATGAAGCACAACAGCCAGTAAGTTGTCAAATGTTAGCCAATGTGCTGTGCCATATCCCAATCCAGCTGTACCAGATTCCATTTCCACAATGGTACTGTTTCTACTGCTCTATCATTGGCAGATATGTTTACACTCAGACATGGTTAGCCATGTAACGGTGATGGTGGACATAGTCATGATGACAGCTCATCCAGCCGATATTGTTCCCATTCAGGTAGCACCCCAATGTTTAGCTAGGGGAACTACCTTTGCAGAGATAGTTCTGATGGTTAGGAGAACCAGTGATGACTTGGATCCTCTACCACACACGGCTCACACCTGACCAGGATGCCAGGGCATACTGCTAGCATAAATGCTGTAGATGTTTTCCTGCAGAGCCACACACACTCACACACACACAGACACACACACACACACACACACGCACACACATGCACACACACGCACACGCACGCACACATGCACACACACTCACATGCACGCACACACACACACACACACACACACACACACACACACACACACACACACACACACACACACACACACACACACACACACACACACACACACACTACACATTACGTTGACCATGACACATCATACACAGGCATAATATTCTTCAAAATTGCCTTCTTCACATTTGGAGATACTGGTCATGACAATGCATGCTTGCCCTGACCTCATCTCTTTCACATGCACGCACACACACCTCTTCAGTGTCAGGCTTGCTCTCCTTTGACTCCCCCCTCCACACACACACAGACACACACTGTGCAAGGAATGATGATTATGGCCTGCCTTTTGCATAGTTCTGTGACTTAGGGTTGCATATGTCTGATGCACATAGTGGTCAGCTAATGATTCTTTAGCTAAATTCCTGTTTTCATTAGGGTACATATTAATTTTCAGTTTGTTTTAGTCTGCTTAACTTCAATAGTGTTATTGGTTGTAGTGGTCTTAGTCATGTTAGAGTAGTAGTAAGAGTAATAGTGGTAGTAGCAGTAGTAGTAGGTATTAGTAGCAGTAGTAGTGGTAGCAGCAGTAGTAGTAGTAATAGTATTAGTAGTACAGTATTATTACTTATGTATTACTGCTTGCTCCTCCCCCCTCACAGATGATGCTGAGGTTGTACCGACTCCTGCTGGGGTGGCTAATTTGGAGTGTGTATGTCTGATGTACAATAATAAGTAGGCCAGGCATGTTTGTGGGAAACCCCTTTTGTATTTCTACTGTTGGATTGTTACTTGTCATTTGAGTCTTAACTAATTTTCATTCCATTTGTAGTCATATGGTTCTATATATATATATATATATATATATATATATATATATATATATATATATATATGCTTGATCATCTACCTGTACAGATGATGGTGGCATTGCCCTACCCCAGTAGGTTTGTATGACATAGGGCTGCTTATGCTTGACGTACAATTTTGAAATATAATACAAATGCAAGAAAATATATGTGTTCCATTTAAAAGCTTCATAGTTGCTTTGGTCTGTATGTGTTGCATATATCAGTCATATATTAGTACTTATGACATTCCTGTAGTAGTTGATCATAGTTTGATTTTACTGAAGCATAGTACATAAACATAGGTAAGCATTATCTGTTCATTACAGGTTCATCAGTAACTTTTTTACTGTTACTGACAATGTTGTAGGCTGGAGTTGCCTGTGTCAGATAATCAGAGTAGCTAGCGATTGCATGGGTAAGCAAAAGCTGGTGTGTTTTCATGGAATACTGTCACTTTTTGTATGTACTTAGCTCCTTTTTTATTTAAGTAGTGTGTGTGTGTGTGTGTGTGTGTGTGTGTGTGTGTGTGTGTGTGTGTGTGTGTGTGTGTGTGTGTGTGTGTGTGTGTGTGTGTGTGTGTGTGTGTGTGTGTGTGTGTGTGTGTGTGTGTGTGTGTGTGTGTGTGTGTGCGCACTTTTCACTGCTTGTTAGCCAGTGCCATGGCATATTGTGCACACCTTTGTCTGCCATGATCATTCCCAGCTACAGTTTCCTCATCTGACCCATCATCTGTGAATGCTGGCCCTGCCTGTGGTGCTGAGAACGCTGGTGCCTGTCCTATGGCACCCTGTTACAACTGTTTTCTGAGTAGGATTTTATGTAAGATGGCATAGACAGTAAGTATTTTAGCAGAGGTGGCAGGTTCATATTGCAGGGCACCTCCAGGTGTATCTAGACATTAGACACATGACTTGAGCAGTCCAAATGCATGCTCAATTATATTTCTACTCTGTGTATTTGCATTTTGTAACTTTGTTTAGTGTGATTCTTTGGGTTTTCATAGGAGTCATGAGCCAAGGTTCTAGTGAAATCTAGCATTTCTCCTAGATGTCCTTGTGGAAAGATGCCCATTGAAAACTTTAGGTATGGGTCACAAGTCTACCATATGCAGAGTCATGAAAACTACCATTGTGACCTGCACACACATTATAAATGATACCTTGTGCATTACAGGCAATCCGAGAGTTGATGGAATGGTAACCTTTTTTGATTATGTACATCCTTCACAGTTTACTAGGTGGAGTTTTTATTTCAAAGTGGGTGTAGTCTATGCCTCCCAGCACCTCAGCAAAATATGGTATGGCACAGAAACATTGCATGGTGGTAGCTATCTCCTCTGGGGAGCATGGAATCAGATATTCTCTCCCACATGTTGCAGCATTGCATTAAGGAACTAATGGGGTATCCTTGAGACAGGGGCCTGAGAAACCCTCACTGTGTCCCCTTTGAATTGCTTACAAGTCCCTGTAGCTAGTATACATAATGCTATATATCATCTAGTTTTCACTGGGATGGGATCTCCATGATTCTAATGCGGCCTGAGTTTAGGAAGGCAGATGTCCACTATTTGTTCTATAGTATCCCTGTCCACCCTGTAGCAATCTATTATTTTATTTCATGTACTCCATTGTATGTCAAACATAGCCTGATCACCCTACATTTTCTAGGCTGAGGATTGACAGTAGCAATAGCATCATCTCCTTATACGAGAGCCTGTTGTACATACAGATTTAGAATGGCTGCAGCGACTCCTAACATTTTTCAAAGTTTCCCTGTGGTTGTGTTCTAGCATGTGTTGGAATTCAGAGCTAAAAAGACTGAGACATTGTGTTGGTTTTATACATTTCTGAATCACTCCAGCATGCTTTCTTGCTTCATTAACATGTGCTTCAGCTATTTATATGCTCATTAGCATATTTGACTCCTAACCTTTGTTTTGCAGCTGGCTGTAATGTGTACTGCTGTTTTGTGAATTGCAAACAACTTGGCTGTCACTGCTTGTTGCGCAAATGTGATTAGCTCATTGTGCAGGTATTCATGAATCTTGGCCTATGAGGGAAGAATTGTAAAAATTAGGAGAAAAGAAAAACGTAGCATGCTAGTGAGAAAGTGTGAGGAAAAAATGTTGTGAATGATGTATGTTGGTGTGTACTTTAAAAGAAAGTAATGAAGTTAGTGGAGAATTGTATGGTCACAAAAGGTTTGTCAGTGACATGGGAAATACTTAGAGTGATGAATCCGTATACGTTTTAGTACGACATAGTATTTTTGTAGTCTGGTATAACTGAAGGGATTGAGGGCTGTGAGTTGAAGTAATAAGTACTTCAAATAATTTTGTAGAGTGACAGCAAGATTATGTTGTAAAAAGAAAAGTAGCAGATAGTATAGGGAGTATGGTTGATTGTAGAAAACAATTTATTATTATTCTAGATTTGACGAATTGTGAAGAAAAGTGCTAGTATTTGGAGAAGAAAAAAAATGGCAATATTTGGAAGGTAGGTAGTATACAGGGTGCTTGAAATAGACATACCCTGAGATTCAATAAAGCTTACACTAAGTGTAACTAAGTGTACACTGTTCTGAGTAAAGAGACAACACAAGCATAACTCATACTTTCTTCCTCCAAATTTTAGTTTTCCTACTAATTTTCTTTCAGCTTTAAATACTGAGGGGGATTTGTAAATGTTACCACAAAGTGTAGACTACATGTACACTTAATAGAATCTTTCTGAGTGATGAGAAAGCACAAAAAAATGTGGTAGGGATATTCTTAATACAGATCGTGTATACTTAGTGTACACTTACTGTAGATGTTATTGAATCTGGTCCATAATGCTAAATATTGTACATACTAAGAACACGCTGTAGAAGCAGGTGAAATGTTTGTGTAGAGGTGCTGTTATAAAGGTTAAATAAGTGTAAATGTTAATAAGTAGCAGGGGCATTACAGAAAATGGTCTGTTTACTTTGATAGTGACAGTGATGACTTAATGTTGATTTGTCAGTGATGGCCAAGTAGTGGTATATGGAGGATAATGAACTAGTAATGAAGAAATAAGGTAATATTTAGTAGATGGCAACTACCCCCCCTCCATATCTAATTTGCTTGGGTGGATCCAGTTCTGTTGGGCCATCAGGACTCCAAACATTGTGTTCTATAAAGACTAGAAGGGTGGCTGTGCTCCAAACTGCTAGTTGTTCCCTGAGAAAGAGAAAAAAAGATAGAATATAGAAAAGGGAAGACAAAAAGCAGCAACGAGATACGATTACAGCAAAAATAACAAGTACAACATATTTGGTAAACTCAATAATTTATGTGCGTATAGCAGTATAACAGAGAATAGCTGTATAGCAAGGAAAATATTTCATTAAACAGAGGTAATATTACACAAAGTGACATGTTGACTGACTACTTTAAGGTAGGGTGTATATGGGTGAAAATAAAAAGTAAGACATCCTATGGTTTCAAAAGTGTTTGTAAACAGGAACAGATTCCTATGCATGTATGGCAATGTGCACGGCCCAAAAAAAACTGAAAATCCAAAAAACTAATTGGGCCAGCACTAGATTCCACACAAACCTTTAATATAAAAATTGTTTAGTGGGCATAAATGCCCGTGGCAGACCACTATAAAAATCCGACGTGGATAAAAACTGACAACTGCAAAATGGGGCCCAAGCTGATATAAATGGCAATGACCAAATATTGTATACCCAAACGCTTAATATGAATATAAATGTCCATGAAACAAAGGCATTTAATCAGTCACACCATGGCACACCGCAAAGAAAATCAGACATGGATGAAAACTGGCAACTGCAAAATGATGCCCAAGCTGATATATACGGCAACAACCAAATACCGTGTGCCCAATACCTGATATATCTTCAATAATAAGATTGTTGAATCCCAAGGCACCAATATAAACAGTTATTGTCTCCTGTAGGCTGCATTTCTTCAGCGATTACAAATTCCAAACATCCAGTCCCAATCGAAATAAACACAAGCCCAGAAACAGTACCTTAAAGTTGCTGGTTGTATAGATGTGTAATTCCAACTGTGGTGCAACATATATCGCCGAGTTGTAGATTCACTAATGAGAAGCCAGCCCAACAAAATATTCCAAGACTAAATAGCCATACTTCATCGCATGCAAATGCCATCTAGCATGTAGAACCACCAACAGCGTGGGGAGAAAGGAACCATATTGGATACAGGAACAGATTCCCATGCACGTACGGCAATGTGCACGGCCCAAGAAACACCTGAAAGTCTAAAAAAACAAACGGATCTTAAAGAAAGGATGCAGATAATCACACTAGGTGGCTTATTTTCTCCAGGTCTCAATGAACAATTGTGATTGGTTAATTGTGTGGTGCATTAATGGCTTGTTCTATATCTACATTAATTGTGATACTAATTGTTAGATAGCACTGAGAAAGGCTTTATGCTGAAACTGGTATGTTTTGTCACCCTTTGGGTGCTATGAGTTTTGTATATTCATTAATGCATAGTTATGCCCACTAAACTATTTTTATATTAAAGGTTTGTGTAGAATCTAGTGTTGGCCCATTTGTTTTGTTGGACTTTCAAAAGTGTTTGTACCAGCTATGTAAAAGTGTATGCCAACGGCATGCCACTCCTAGTCAGTAACAACCAGTAAAGTCTGTTATGTAGACAATAATGGATATTAAGGTGAAGACCACTAGTGAAATTGGTAAAAAATAATGTCCTAAATCCTGGAAGGACACTAGAACTACTGAACAAAGATCAAAAATAAGTAAGTGGAGCAGACAGACTTGGTCAGAAGCTAAATTAAGTGCAGCCTTACTTGGAAGTGAGTTAACTTCTTTTGGATTGACAGCACACCAACCACTGTGTTCCATAAAGATTGGAGGGGTGGGTAGGCTTTAAACCATTTGTTGGTCCATAAAGTAGATGCAAAGATGGAGATGGATCAAGTTCTTCAGCAAGAGATGAAACACTGTCTTTCACAAAGACTGGAAGGGAGGGTGGGCTTCAAACCACTAGCTGATCCCTCGGGTACAGCAGTATACAAGAGTCTGCAGTGTCTCTCCAGGATATCATGTAGCCTATTCAATGGTTGGGCTTAAAAGTTATGGTGGCTCACTAGAACAAAATACCATCTTTTTATTGGATACAAAAGGTTTCTTCTTGCTATAAAATAGATCTGTAGCCAAAAGGTCCATTACTGCTAACATACCCTCTTTTCATCACTTACATTTTACATAATCTCCATTACCTTCTTTTCTCTTCAGCCATTTCTTTTGACTTTCTTCAGCTTGCTTACTGAATTTCAGAGGTGGATAGAGAGGGCCATGTGAAGCATGCTGGGAAGAGGATATGTATACCAGCATGGTAAAGTTTTACCTGCTGAACAAGCATGACTCAGAGGTGATCTCTGCTTGACTTACAAAGCTATGTCCAACTCAGAATTGATGGACATGCTCCACCTAAAGAAATCCAAGTCACTGCAAGCCACGCGCACTAGTGAGCTAAACCTCACCACAACAATAAATAGAACATGCTGGAGGGATAGATTCCTTTCACAGAGACTCCCCATGCTTTGGAACAAAATTCCTAACTACATTAGGCAGAGTCCCTCACTAACACTCTTCAAGAGAAGCCTTGATGAGTGGATGGGTAACAGAAAATACACCCCTGGGATCACTTCATTGGCTCTGCTTGACAGAGACTCAGTTAATTTATCAATAGGGCGCTGAAAGCCGACACACTCTGGCTAGGCTTAAAAATGCCCTCAGGCAGATAGCCTAGTACCTACCTATGAACCTATGAACCTATAATAACTTTGGCATATATCCTGGAGGTTACTAACCATAGACCTTCTTACAGATCTCTCATTGTGGTAAGTATATAACTTTTATTTTTGCATTCTTTTTTATTTAAATGCATTTTTTACTTGTATTTCATGAATTCGGGAGAAAACATATGCCTAGATATATTCCATTAATGTACATATTTTTGGAATGTTGTCTTCCTGACTAATCAGGCACAACAGGAAAACCATGTAAAATACTGTGGTATAAACAAAAGTTGAAATCAAATTTTAAATATGGGACATAGCATACTGCAGCTTAAGTAATATTATAAACAGATTTTCATTACACAAAACAGCTGACAGAATAAACTTTTTCATAAACAAAACATTTTGCATATTTTTAGTGTTTTTTTAAGAAGTTTACTTGACAGATTTACATAATCAGATCTTACAGCAATCACACATTGAATTAATACACAGAATGGTTATATAATCCTAAACTATACCATCTTAATGTAAATCTTCCACTTATACCTCCATATACTTCTCTTCATGCACATTCCTGCCTTCAGCTAACCCATTAAGACCCATCAGATTCAGCCTTCTCTTTACCATAATAGTTTAGATACTTTTCCCACATCCTATAAATCACATTTCGTGGTCATCTAAATCTAACCTCTATTCTTTTCATAACACCTGGGAGATTTTTCTTCTAAATATCAACTCCACCTGTCCTGTCTGCTCTCAAGTTTTAGCAGTTTCTATTTCCCCCAAAAGACCAATTAATAAAGTCTAACCTCTGCATAAGGCCTGAGCAGCACTGCATTTCCCTCAATTCCACAAATACACCACTTCCATTATGATCTTAATTCACATCTCATCACCCTACTCCATTCTTTCAATGTGTTGATCAAGAATTTTTAACCTCCACTCATCCTTACCATATATGAATATCACTTGCCCCATACTATTCACATTTCCAACAGCTATCATCCTCAGTTTATCCTTTCCTTTTAAACTTAACTGAAATTTGAACTACTGATGAAGTATTCTCATCTTCATATCTCACAGTATAACTTTCTCTTAAGTTTCACATATGCCTCCTATGCATCCCCCCAAACAGTTATCATCTCATACATTCTCATCCTTACTATACCAAACCTCCTTGAAGTATGTCCAGTTTGCTCAGTTTTTTCCTCCCAACTAGGTCTCTGTATATCCAGTTCAACCATCCTTTACTCTTCCCAAGCCATTACCCATTTGAGACTCCTTTCTTCAGTCACCTCTTCATTTTATGCATCTTTATCTCAGTGCATCTTTCCACTGCACTCTTCACTTGATTAAATTTTACACCTTCTTCATGTCTACATTAGAAACCATTTTATAACATTTTAAAATCCTTCATTTTAAAGTTACTCCCCTTTGATACTAATATCACATTGTATACCTTCTGTTTAATGACTTTGTTCCAATATGTCCCTTGCAGGACTTTTCAGGATAATCCTTTCACATTCATGGGGACTGATGTAATGTTTAAGGTGGTACAGACACAAGGTACTGGGCTTGATTTGCCTCTTTAGAAGAGAAATTGGCTTGATTTAAATGTCCCGCAAGGGCAGCCAGCCTAGTACTTATCAATGAACCTGTTCCTAAAAAGTTTCCCCATTACCTATAGTTTTGTAACCAACACCTGGCTTACAACCATACTTAATATCTAGTTCCACTACCAGCTCTTTCCCTATCCCTTTTCCTTCTGTTCCCACATCGCACTCTCTTCCTTCTCACCACTACATTTACACAACTGTCCCCACTTAACAGCCAAAATGTAATGCTCAAAGTCTGGATGATCCTAGTCGTACCCTTTGTGGAGCCACAGCTAATGCCGGGTTAAGGAAGACTGATTTAAAAATGTTACGTATGCTTTTTTTTCTCTCTTTCTCATTTCTTACTAGAAAAATATTTGATCTGCAAAATGTGTATAACTTTGTGATATTTTGTCTTGTCAACATAAAAGAAGATTCAAGAAAGGGAAGTGCATGAATCTGTTTGAAGATATAACCACTTGCCTCTCCTGTGCTAACAGGTAATAAAATGTAATTACAATCCACTTAAAGAAGTAAAGCCATGGTCGTTTACATGGGAAAGAACTCATTTGGTTACTTTTGCCATGAGAAAGCAAAACAACTGTGGAAAAGCTTCCTTTTACAGGAAGTCAAGTAATGATGCCTTACAGCACAACTGCAATGCACCTTTTAGTGGCCTTATTCTTTCTTGGCTCGGAAGAATTTGAGGTCACATCTGTGAATGGTCTGTACTTTGTCTGTGTCTACTTTTAGAGGACGATTAGAACAAGCAGTTATTAGAATATGTTCTTTTTCTAAATATGAAATAAATTTACAATTATGAACTCTGATGGAGCTCCTAGTTTTAAGGATGATGGGGTGTTTAAAAATGATCTCACAAGCTTTCAATTTCGTAAGAGGTCCTTCTTGGAGGTTTAGTGTTTTTGGCAAACAGTTTGCTAAAACCTTAACATGTTAATCCCCTTTGTTTTCTCTAGAACTCCAGAATTCTTAGTTTGCTTCTCCTTTTTGTATTTATCAAGTCCTTTATTGAAACTGAAAAACATTTTATTTTTCAAAAGTAACTCAACTTGTAATGCCTTCACCTTTCATCTACCATCTGTGTAAAAAGAAAACAATTTTATATGGCTTTTATTTGGATTCCCTGTTGCTCAGTCATAGCTTTTAATTATCTCTATCTGTTCACTACAAATAAGTCACCATCTTCTGTGTAGTTTGATTTATACTATGTCCAATAAAGGGAGAGAACAAGAGGAAAGAAGTTTATTTTACAAATCCTGCACAAACACATCCAAATACACGAACGTTGTAATTCTCACTAATACCTTTTCGTTCCACACTTCGTCAGATGTAAAAAGCAGAAAAAGTACAAAGGACTGATTTTTTACAACATTTGAACTAGTGGCTCATTTTTCTTTCATGATCCAAATTGGGAAGTAAAAGGAAAGTCAATAAATTAATCCCATAATCATTGAGGAGCATTGTAATTCAAATGATGTATCTCCCTTTTTCAAATGAGTTGCTTAGAACTTTCCAGTCAAAGTCTTCAAATCTGCATTAGAAGGGAATGGTTACTTAGCAGTCATCTGGAATTTCTTAAATATTTTTCTAATTGAGGAGGTGGACATGCTGGAAATTGTTCCAGAAAGAAGCCAGAAAATTAAGTCAGTGCCCTAGCAAAATGGAGATCAACAAAGGATGTTGTCTAGGTGAGAAGCATTAGGAAGCCTTATAGGGTGGTACTTAATAAAAAGCACAAACAGTGATGTAAAGACTGAGAAGTATAATTCTGTGTTAATTTTCGCTGACAGGAGAGTAGCAGTGTTTGTTGCCAGGGGAATTAATTCGTAGGGAGCAGTTAAACTGTAATGCATTAGCGCTTTCACAGAGTACAGGTCTATTGTCATATGCATCAGTGCTTTCATAGTATACAAGCCTAGTTTCATTTTTAAATGTTTTAATCTTCATTACTGGCTAGAGTGTAAAACATTAAAAGTGCATTCATGAACATCAAAGGCTTCAGTGATAGCTCAGATACTAGATTTATTGCTTTAGTTAAATGATGTAACAATCAATCTATCCTCATTAGCCTCCCATGTGGCAAAATAAAATAAATTCTAGAGTACTTGTACAGCTTTTAGAATTCTGGCAATAATCAAACAATGCCTGCAAGGGAAGACATTGTTGATAGTATGTGTTCCTACAGTTTCTTATTCAAAGAGCAGCATCACAGGTTTTCAATATCTAACTAGTATGTGAAGTGATTACTGTTATTAATCTGTTATTACAATATCATTAACTAGCAATGTGTATAGCAAAGGATAATGAATCTCAGTAAAATGCAGAAAAAGATAAATGTAAGGCAGTTAGGGAATGTGATACTGTCCCATCACCCCCTTCCCATACTGATTTAAAAAGCAAACTAGACATTCTTAAGGGAAAATCAGTACTGGAGTATAACTGTGGTTTAATGGAACTGCTCCAAAGTTTCTTTATAGCTCATGATTGCACAGTACAATGAAGTATTACATTTCACTGTCGATGTCAGTTTCAGACAACATCATATGTTTGATTAGATGTGTAGGACAGCTGTTCTCATGCTGCTAAGCAAACAGCATGCGTGGGCTCAGTTATACTCATCCTCCCTGGAATGGAGTTAATGTCTTGAAACTAGCAAATATAGCACCACATGTCCAGACCAGACAAAACATACTGAAGGCAAAAATAACATCTGCTCCTATCCAGATCCAGTGACCCTGTGAGATTCTGACTGTATTTCACAGTAGGCCACAATTAATATTTTGTTTTTGAAAATAAAGTGATAGAGACACCCATGATCTAACCGGATCATGTGATTAAAACTACGATATATAAATTCTGGACAGCTATGTTGTAACAGTGCAGAGTTGTGGTCACATGAGCTTCCCTTAAATGCTGGGAAATAAAGCTGAAATTATTATGCACAAAATTTGATTGGCAATCATTTAATAACTGCAGCTGTAAGTAATTACTGTGGGTGTTACTAAATTGGATCCAGCATTTTGGCCGTTTCTAACATTTGGACAGCATTTATTGCTGTGGACTGAGTATAACTGTTGCAGTTTCAAGATATCATGTTTTATGGGATGTTGCAGTTTTGCATTGTCCAGGTTGTAGAAGGACAAGCAGTTGAGCAGACTGTTTTGGGGGCTGAAAACATCAGAGGAACTTTTTGTATGTTCTTTTAACACACTGCATAAACTAATTGCAATAAGTAAATTGCTTCTAGCATCTAGCAATATTATTACAGTCTAGTCAAAAAGAACCCAGTCCCTTGCTTAGTGCATATTAGAAAATGAATGTAACTTATTTTTTTTAACCTTTCAGTGAAAATAACACTCATGCAGCAATCCTGCCTATCAGAACTGCAAAGCAAAGAACATAGCTAAACAGGAAATCACACAAATACATGGAATACATGAAAAGGTGCAAGATATGTTTCCAGCATGATCTTTTAAATACAAACTCTGAAAACCCAACACCGGTTAAAAAACTGAAACTTTAGATTTGCTTATATAACTGAAATGTCAATTTTGCTTGTACTCAGTAGAGTTTTTCACATGCCTGGGATGTGCCACTGTACTTCAGATTAAAGATCTCCAAGATACTTGGCTATCTATCAAATTGTTACATGCTACTGTAAGATAAACTCGGCTATCTATCAAAGTGTTACATGCTACTGTAAGATAAACTCCAAGACAAAAATAATGTGAGCAAATACCTAGATATCACAGCTCACATGGAAATTCCTGAACTGGCTGTCTTTTTAAGGACATTGTTTTGATAGATTCATCTTATTTAGCAAAAAGACCATAGTACCTCTGAGGTGCCCAGGAAAGAGTTTAGTTCCTAAGGAGCGGGGAGTCTGTAAAGGCGATAAGGCATGAGGCTGTGCAAATAGTACATATGTGACTGCATAACAGAGGTCTTGTTAGATATAAGACAGACGGATGAGTGTGTTATAATCCCTAGGCATGCAATTATATCTGTAACATGGGCTTCCTACCAGAAGTTCAAAATTTTATAATGCAAGTTGAAATTGGAAGTTCAATTCTCGATAATTTTTGTCCCTAGACTATAAAAATTTAAGTGTGATTTATAACAGGTAACAGCAAACTTTGAAAGTTGCTGTTACACAATTAAACCACCTTCCTGATATTGCACATCTCACACATCTACTATTTATATATACAAACTCTGAGAATGCTGTAGCTTGGAGAAGAGGAAGTACTCAGAGATGCAGAAATTATATATTTCCCTATAATTGCATTTACATTTTTACAGTTATGATCTTCAAACATACAATAGGAGAGTACATATTTACTTATTTATTTAATTTGTTTAATTTCAGTTTAAATTTTATGCTTTGATGTTTCTGTATGATAATTATATGGCAGTTTCTCCTCCATTTTTCTGATTGTTTTGCAAGGTTTTGGCTTTTTAACTATGTTGAATTTTGGTACGAATAATAGTAGCCATTACTGGAACTACTCTATTATAGTGTTTGTGATATTGTTCAACTTATTTTGTATGATGAAACTGACTACAGATAAGACAGACGTAATGACAGCAAATGGGGAAAATCAGAATAAGCTGAGAATTTATATAGAAGGGGAGACAGTGGAACAGGTTAACAGCTTTAAGTATCTGGAAGGGGTGGTTGAGGAGAAGGGAAGTCTGAATGAGGAGGTCAAAGCTAGAATCAGAAGGGTTGCAGTCAACTGGTACAAAGTGTGACCAGTACTACTGTATAATACAGAAACCTGGGCATTAAAGGCAGAGCAGTTGAGGAAACTAGAAGGGATGAAGATGAATTGTCTGAGATGACTGGTAGAATGAACACTATGACAGGTGAAGAAGTAAGGACATAACAGCAAAAGGCAAAGTAGCTCAAATTGCAGAAAACATTAAGGAGAACAGATTATTGCGGTGGTGATGCTGCGGTAGCGTTGTTGCCTCACAGTATGACGTTGTCCTGTTCAATTCCCAGCTAGAGCGTCTTCTGTGTGGAGACATTTGTGAATGGGCGTACCTTTCGTTGAAAGTTGTGCATCAGAGCTGGCAACTCTGCACATAAAAATCTACTGCCAATCATTAGCGGACCGGAGTTCCGCTGTGGCGACCCCTAACCGGGAAAAGCCGAAAGACACAACACTAAGGTGAACAGATTACAGTAGTTCAGGCACATGTGCAGAAAAGCACAAGACAATCTGGTGAAGCAGATTTGGCACGGACAAGTAGAAGGCAAGAGGAAAAGAGGGTGTCCAGCAAAGATGTGGATGGATTGTGTGAGAGAATATCTGTGAGACTCAGGCATGAGTATGAAAAAAGGAAGGAGAGTGCCATTGAACAGGCATAAATGACAACAGTTGACATGGCACCCTGACCCCATGTAGAAAATGGGAAAAAAGGGAATGATGATGATGATTTGCATCAATCTTCCACAAATATTAGTGTCATAGTTCAGCTGGAGATGGTCTATATAAGTTGTTCTGAAAATCTGAAGTAAAATATTTTGTTAGAGCAATGGGCATTTGCTGAAAATAATGCTAAAATGCCTTTTCATGTTATATCACATATCTAGTGAAGCCATCATAGTGTAGTTGATGCAGTCTTCACTAAGAGGTGATTAATGCTTTCTAGTCTTTATTTTATGATGTGGGCATTTATTTCTAGGAATGTTTTACATGAAACTAGTGGATTTAATGCTTTTTTCATAAAGCTGTTCTTTCAGGGTACTGCAGTTAGCTGTATAGAAGGCTGCTGGGCTTTTTTATCAATTATAAGGTGATACACACTAATGGAAGGTAAGTTATTTGAAGGATTAGGACATTTCTAAACGTGTAGTTTTTATAATGCTGTGTATTCTTTTAACATGTATATGGTTCTGCACCATTTAGCCTTATCTGGCAATGTTTTTTATAGATGTCAGGTGTTTATGCAGTGTCACTTGTACACTGCCAGTTAGCATTTTGTTGTGTGCTGTGTGTGTAGATTCACAGGTTCATAGGTTGTTACTAGGTAACAGACCAGTTAAACCTTTTTACGCCTAGCAACCACAATCCCATTGATAAACCCAGCCAGCTATATAGATTATAGTTAATTAATAATGCCATAATTCATAGCTTTAGACTTTATATTCCTCAGGAAGTATATTTTTATTCTATTAACTTTCCAAGTAAATCAAAGTAATATTTACAAATTTTCCCTGATATCGAGGCTCCCCCTTTAATTTTGTCTTTGTCTTTGATTCTTGAGCAAAGATATTAAGAGCTATGATGTTTTATTAAGGAACCACTGACATATTTTCAAACTCAGTTAGGTGTTTTTACAGTTACATAGCAATGAATGGGCTGACTGCACTCTACAGTAGACTCCATCTTATCCGGCCTCTTGTTTAAGCGGCCACCACATTTCTGCCATAGCTCTAGCAAAGGATAACAGAGAAGAACAACACTTAACATTTGAGTTTTAGACTTCATATTCATTAGAGAAATGCATACAAACACAAATCCTGTTATTTTAGCTAATTTAGAACCTATAAATGCTATTTTGTATGGTTTTCCTAATTAACCAGCCATTCGTTTATCCAGCCTAAGGCCTGGTCCCAGTGAGACCGGATAAGAGGGAGTCTACTATACTATGGGCTTAATGAGCAAGGCCTTGTGGAAAATGATGACTGCTTTTTGACTATAGGGGAGACTTTAGTAAACATTTCTGTAATGTAGAACAGTTGCCTGTTGACAGAGGATATTTGATCGTCAATGGAGAGTTCATTATGCATGAAGGTTTCTAAATCTGTAATAACTGTCTATTTTTGGAGCGATAGCACTTGTATGTTAGGCATTTGATACTCCATCCATCCACCCACAACTCCTTTTTCCCATTTTTACACACAAGGTTGGAATGTCATGTCAACAGAGACAATTATCTAGAACCAAGTGTGGCTAGCCCTGCCATGGAGAATAGAGTGATAGTACCTGTTTCAAACTATATAATGCTGCATTTTTTAGAGTTCAGTTTTAGATCATAATCTCAATGCCACACATTGCTCCAAACTTGGCTCTTTTGGTGGGTCTGAATATCTTCAGGGTAGCTGATGATAGTTCCAAGCTAGCAGTTATCTACAATTTCTTTTAGCCAGAAGCCTTTTATGTCAGGTGTGACATCATAAAACAAGATGACAACTAGAAGGAGTCCTAAAACAGGGACCCGAAGAACACCAGTAGTGAAAAGTCTCTAAGGAGATTGTGTGCTATGAATACTTGTAGAGTGTTATCTATTAGTGGACCAGTGGATTATAGAGAGACTTATATTGTGTTTAACCAGTTTGTTAATTATGCCAGAGTGGGAGTGTTGGCTAAATCCACATTTGCTGTGTAGCCTAAGTTATCTTCCTTTAAATAAATCAACTAAGTTCAGTTGGCATGATCTACCTTTTACAAATCTAAAGTGGTTTGAGTCAATGGAGTGTTTATCAGGTCCATGATGATGCATTCCATAATCTTGAAAATGATGCAGGTGTCCTTAATAGGGCTGACGGATACATGATGAGACGTTCCTTTCACAGAAGAAGTGCGATGTCTGCTCTCCAGGATTTTTGTACATATTCAGTGGAGATGATGTGGTTGAGTATCTTAAGGAGGAAGCTTGTCAGTTTTTTTTTTTAATACTGACTAGAACATAGCATTTTATCTGGACCCAAAGAGCTGGTATGTTTGGTCTAAGAAAGTAATTTTAGTATCTGCTTTAGAGATGATGATGATGATCAACAGGGATGGACTAGATGTTTTCATTTGGGAAGTTTGGAGGTGGCACAGATGAGAAGCTGGAGATGAATACATCTCCAAAGATGCTAGCTATATCCTTAGAGTCTGAATGAGTGGTGCCAGTAGAGGCTAGCTCAGTGCAAAGCAGGATATTATTTCTGAGGTTCCTTACTTGCTTAAAGAATTTCCTGTTTTCCTTTGCTGATATAGCAATGTTTTGTTCATAAGTAGCTCTCCAGGATTTGACTTCACTATTGAGTATTTTGTTAGCGCCTTTGAGGTTGATATTGATATGCTGAGTGTGTTCCTATTCTTTAAGACATGAGCTTTTTCCTTTTATTGTGGTATCTGTTTGCAGTTGAGTTCCACCAGAGAGGATTATTCTAAACTTGTTGCATTTATGGAGGAGGAACATGAACCTCTATGCAGGACTTGAGATGGGACTATAGACTTTGTTTATATATTTGCATATCATTCTAGATCCATTAACCTGTCTATTTCTCTATCTATATCTATTTGGTTATATTAGTTTTTGTCAAATGTGCACAATGACAGTGTTTATGTAGTTGACACCATTTGGTCAACAGAAACACATAGTTGACATGCGCTGTAGATCAACAAGCCCTGATATTGGAATATTCCTTTCCCCAGGAATTGTATGATTCCAGGTTAGTATATATAATTAGATGGGGGTGTGAGGGTGCGAAGGGGATTTGCTCAAATGCAAAAACACTTGTTAATGGTTTAGCCTGCTTCCGGGTAATCGTCGGTGCATGTGCAGTATGTATTGATGTTCCATGTTTTGACATGGGTATGTTGGGGACTACTTCAAAACAGTGAGCACTCATATTATCAAATCCCACTTCACTAAGCCTGACTTCATCAACTCTTCATTATACTGAAGTCCCAAACAACAAAAATGAACCCTGGTAAAGAAGTCACTCATCCACTAGGACAAAACAACAAACAGCAAAACAAAAAACAACTCCAAGTTGGGGGCTTTGCCCCCCCACCCCCTCACTAAATATACCAACTCTGAGATCACACTGCAGTGGAGGAAGGGCAAAGTTGATCATGGTGGCCAAGTGGTTCCTTTCCCAAGGTTTGTTTTCATTGTTCCAGGAGTTCAATATAATGAAGATTTTATAAAGTCAGGTTGACAAAATCGGATTTGATAATGTAAGTATTCAATGCTTTGAAGGGGACCCATATGTCAATGTGTTGAACGTCAACTTTATGAAGACTCAACAAATAATTATAGCCCCATACATATATAGAACTCTATTTACTATAGGGCCTTTGATAATGCCTCTGTCTAAAAACATCTTTACATACTGCACAAAACTCTATTTCTCCCCCTGGGAGAATCTTCTGATCCATCTGTCGCATCATCTCAAAATTGATCTGATGCAGTCAAATGGTAAAAAGAATAGTCTTTTGTTCTCTCAGTCTTATTCGCCTGTCCACAAAGGTCTGTTCTAGATCCCATTCTGTTTAATGTATTTATGAATGACCTACACTTATCTAGATCCCATTCTGTTTAATGTATTTATGAATGACCTATGCTTATCAAGTAAAAAAGCCAAGATTATTAAATATGCAGACACCTCTAAGACTCATACACATAACAAACTGATTATTAGAACTAAAGTAGCAAAGCCAAGAAGCATTTTCCCTGTGTTTAATCTTTGCTGGGTAGCTCTCAGATGCTCTTGAATAATAATAAAAAAAAAAAACAAATAAACAAAAATGCTATTCACTCCAAAATCTGCTTGCAATACAAATTCACTTTAATATTTTTTCAACCAATAAAATTAAAATTGAACTAGTAAATCATACCAAACTTTAAGGAGTTTGCTATAGGCAATAGTTTGAAATTTGACATGTATGCCCAGGAAATAATCAAAAAGACTCATCAGAAATATGGCCTACTATACAGTGCCAGACACAATATCATTGATGCTTCTAGAAAACTCTATTGCTTCAACATATCATCTTCCAATGCTGCTATACGCGGTTCCTGTCTTCACCAGCCTGCATGCTAATATAAAAAATAAACTAAAAAATGTTGCAATAAAATAGTTAGATTTGCTGTTAATCACACCCAAGAAAATATCCAACAGTGAAAGTCTTTATTATGCATTAGAAATGCACACGATAGTGGCATTATAAACATTCTCATACATACATACCAAACAGGTCCTTATCCAACTCCACTCCCTGGGATGTCAGCTGTAATGCTCTTATGGAGTACAATAGAACATATACAACAAGTAAGTAGGAAGCACTCTGACATCAGACAGGTTCAGGTCTGTTATTACAGTCAACCCTATCTGAGTATAGACACACATACCTGATGCTGATACGTGTTGGTATGTGAAGGCCTTGTGAAGGTGAAAAGAACTTCATGAGACAGGCTGATAGCTAACTAAACATTATTATAATCTACAGAGAAAGAGTCTTACTAGCAAAGGCACCCAGATGTGAAACATTTCACAATACAAAATAAGATAAATTAATACATTAAATAAATAAATAAAAAGAATACAAAGGGGGTGGGTGTAGAAAAGAGTTCCAGTAAGGTAGAAATTAAAGAAACAGCAATTGAAGTTATGGATTTTCTGTGAAGTGAAGGATTTAGTGTGGAGAATCAAACACAGGCAATGCTGCTGCATGATAGAAGTAGGTATTACAGAGCAAAAAGAGGAACAGGAAGTGTCTGAAGAAAATGTACAACATGGTGATAATGCTCTTGTGCCTTCTGTAGGAGACGGCTACAAAAGTCCAGCTGAAGTCGCACAACAAGAGAAGGAACAAGAAAGAGTGGCAACTCTGATGCAGGTAATGTTGTGGAACTTTCTGTAGATTACACACAGGAAACAGAAAGCGAATAAGACACTTTCATTCCAGAAGAAAATGATTTAAAGGAAGATCTGCTTTATTTAATAGAGATGGATACATATATTAAGACAGATAAAATAAATATATGACAAACAGTAAATACAAACCAAAATGTGAGAAGTCTAGTAAAACATATGAACGCAGTTATCAGGACTATTAAGAGCAATTTATTTGATATAACAGAAATTAATAGAATATATTACTGTGCAGCTAAACTAATAATGGATAAAGAGCTACCACAAAAAATAGAATAACAAAGGAAAGGAAAAAAACAAGTAAAATGTTACCAAGGAACCATCAAATAGAGAAAACTATAAAGCGTTTAAGACACGTATCACTGTTAGAAGGCAATATAGAAAAGTGAACAGATCTTCAAAAGAACTTAGAAATGTAAATGTTGTAAAAGCAATGTACAGTATCAAAACAGACCAAGCTTTATCATATTATGTTGCCAAAAATAAAGTAAAACTATAGCACAGGCATAAAAATGTAGAAAGTATGAAGATAAATATAAAGGAAGAGTACAAAATAAGCAATTCATTGATGACCCAACAAGATTTTATAGAGAATTGGAAAACAAAGCATAAGGAACAGAAACAGAAACATCACCAAAAAAAAAAAGAAGAAGAAATAGGCATATTTTGGAAAAGTATTAATGAAGACCCTGATGAATATAACAAAGATGCTGAATGCAAAGAAGAATTAAAAAAAAACAGTAAGGATCTCTAATGTAGAGGATATGAAATGTGATGATGAAATAATGACAAAAGAAACTGAGACAAAAGTAAGAAAAGCTCCTAAATGGAAAACCCCAAGTTCAGATGCAATACCTACCTTCTGTCTAAAAGCATTAACATATTTATACAAAGATTTAGCTTTGAGTAAGAATTACTTATATGCACATCTGAAATAGACAATAACTTCATTAACAACATGAAAATAATACTCCTCCTTAAGAATAAGCATGCGAGCCACCATGAAACAATAGACCAATAGCTTGCATTCCAACAAATAATATACTGAACTTGATGCAATCAGCGTTTATAGTCATTTAGAAAATATTCAGTTATAGCAATAGAACAAAAATGTAAAAGAAAGTCATACAGAACAAGGGAATGTTTGATGTTAAATAAAGCTATAATAGAGAGTAGTAAAAAAGAGAAGAATATAAGTATGTGCTGCGGTAGCGTTGTCGCCTCACAGTAAGACGTTGCCCTGTTCGATTCTCAGCTAGAGCATCTTCTGTGTGGAGACATGCGTGAATGGGGGTACCTTCGTTGAAGGTTGTGCGTCAGGGCTGGCAACTCATCACGTAAAAATCTACTGCCAATCATTAGCGGACCGGAGTTCCACTGTGGCGACCCCTAACTGGGAAAAGCCGAAAGACACAACATTGATAGATTTAAAAAAAAAAGCATTTGGCAGTATTCCACATTCATGGATAAAGAAATTCTTGCAGATGTGCATGATACATCCCACATTAATTAAGTGCATTACAGTGACCATTAAACAGTGGCAAACCACTCTTTAGCTGAGTCATAATGATGGGGAAACTATTATCCTAGAGATAAACATCCAAAAGAGGCTATTCCAGGGTGATGCTTTGTCACAATTGCTGTTTCCCTAATAGAATAGGCTGTGGTTACAATTTGGCTTGTAGAAAAGAACCTTATTTAAAGACTTCTTATCTGCTTTTTGTGGATGACTTAAAACTGTATAGTTCATTAGATGAGGAGTTGAAAGCACAACTACAATGGCTAAAAGTTTCTCAGATGATATAAGAATGACATTTGGTCTTGATAAATGTGTAAAAGCAACATTTTAAACAAGAAAGCTACAGCACTAAGAAAATATCAGTCTGGGACAGGAATGTAATATAAAGGAACTTGAGCAGGAGAGAGTGTATAAACATTTGGGAATAGATACAGGATCTACTATACAACATGAACAAATGTGTCTAAATCTCATTAAAGAAAACTTCAAAAGACTACAATGGTATTGAAAACTGCTTTGGCATCTGTGAATAAAGTTCAGGCTGTACATCAATTTGCTTTTCCTGTACTAATTTATATTTTTCAGGTGATCAACTGGCTCCAAAATTATTGGATCAGTTGGATATGAAAATAAGATAAATGTTTCATGCATGTCAAATGACAAAAAACAGTGCTTACCCAGATTATATATTCCTCACTCCGAAGGCAATGTGGGTCTCCTCAAAACTTATGACATGTACAAATCTGCAGTGGTGGGACTGCCTGCATATTTGCTGACCTCATCAGATCCAAACGCAAGAAAAGTTTTAAAACATGAGGAAAACAGATCTATTATACCATGACCCCCCCAAAACGTGCACGCTGATTGGCCAGCGTGCCCGTTGTAAATCGAGTTATACTAATGGAAAAAGGTCCGGTCGCCCGGACTTTTTTCCATTAGTATAACTCGTTTTTTTAAAACACTGTCTCGCTATGTTAAATGGGTTTAACATAGCGAGACAGCTTTAAAATAAGCAACGGAGATCTCCGTTGCTTATTTTAAAGCTGTCTCGCCATGTTAAACCCATTTAACATAGCGAGACAGTTTAAAAGCAACGGAGAAAGCAAGATCTCTGTTGCTTTTTATGTTTCGCTATGTTAAATGAGTTTAACATAGCGAGACAGTTTTAAAATAAGCAACGGACATCTCCGCTGCTTATTTTAAAACTGTCTCGCTATGTTAAACTCATTTAACATAGCAAACACTAAAAAAGCAACGGAGATCTTTCTTTCTCTGTTGCTTTGCCCACAACTCTGATGTACTGCGCAGGCGCAGTACATCAGAACTGCCGCGGATGCCAGACATCTGCGGAAGGCAGCAAACAGGCATTATACTATGCCATTATTTAAGAAAAGTAAAAGTTTCTTTTCTTAAATAATGTCATGGTATAATAGCAATAACCCACTTCTGGGTGTGGGTAATGCTAAATTTACCCACGGTTGGCTTTGTTTGGTCCCTCGGCCTCGGGACCAAACCACGCCAACCGTGGGTAAATTTAGCATTACCCACACCCAGGCATGGGTTATTGCTATAATATGACATCTTTGCTTAGTTCAGCAGAAGCATTTCCGTGTTAAGCAGGAATGGAAACACAACCGAAAGTAGACAAAATTCAGACAGTATTTGAATGTGCCAAAAATAAAAAGAAATACTATAAGGAAAAGGATCAGATGAAAAGGAAAGAAAATTGGAAAATCCATAAGTATAGTGGCAAGTACAGAGATCTCCTGGAACAACCTCAGGATGACCAAAATTTGACACAAGTGAATTGAAACTAAAAAATTAAAGTTTAACAAGGGTGGCCAAGGACAGTGGACTATACATATGAGGGTTTACGTATTCCATTGAAAAGTCTTGAAAAACAGACAAATGCAGGTTCTGGACAAATGCAGGTTCTGTAAAAAAAAAAAAAAGAAAAAAGAAAAAAACTGGAACTGGAACATACATCTTGTCGCTAGGTGTGATATGTTCACGGAAGAGGGCCTATATTCTGAAAAGCACAATAATGTGGCAAGACTGTTGCATCGGCAATTGTGCAAGTTATGATATAGAAGTAGCTGAGAAGAATTGGAAACATGAACCACAAAGTATTTTAGAGGATGTTGAACTGTATATCACATAGCATCATCCATTCCCAGCTGTTTAAAAAATAAATTCAAGAAAAGCAGATATGGTTATCCATGAAAAAAAACAAAAGTAGCATTAATCATTGAGATTGCTACACCCAGTGACTGCAATGCCTTATGTACAGAGGGGCACAAAGTCAAAAGATATCAGAATTTGGAGGCAGAAACAAGAGCAACATGGTAGAAAGATACCCAGACAGTTCCAACAGTAGTAGGAGAAAACAGTAGTAGAAGCAATGCACACGATATGCTACCAGTACATGTAACCCCACAGGAATTACAGAAGGAGGCAATTCTTCACACATTCAAGTGCTGAGAAGAGCACTATTGGCTAACATCAAAGACTGAAGGAATACTAACTTTATGAACTCTAATTGTACCCTGACTTAGGAATGGGTCCATTCTCATCATGTTATTAGAAACCCAAAATACTTGTCATAATTAAACAGACAGTCATATTGGGTTTGTCACTATCCTAAGAGGCCACCCTCCCAGGCAGTGTGAATGTGCCGTGGATTACAATAGAACACAGATAACAAATAAGTAGGAAGCCCTCTGATATCATCCGTCTTCAGGCCTAACAACACAGCCACCCTTATCTGAGTAGACAGATACATATGTGAAGGTCATTAATGCGTGGTAGCATGGGAAGGCCCTGAGAAGCTGAACAGAACACCATTAGATAATTAGAGGTTAATAAACACCAAATATAGACAGTCTTACTGGGTCTGTTCTCAGCTGAAGTATATTTTTGTATTGTTCAATGGGTAGTTGCTGTGAAATATATATGAATATAGAAGATATCTTGGCACAACAGCCTTTATCCCAGCACTTGGAATACTGTGGTCCTGGCAGGTGATGTGGTGTGAGACCTAGAATAGTGTTGTATCATTGGAGGGAGCTATAGATGGCCTTTCATCAGTGTCATTTCTTTCACTGTCAAAATGGTGTTGCCTGTTGGCTGCTTTGAAGATCATGTCTGAGCAGTGTTAATAGTATGTCTCTTGTGATTGTCTGTAACCACCCACAGGATTTACCATGATGGTGATATCATGTCACACCTATGTCCTCTACAGTGTATTCCCCTTCCAAGATTTCTGCCATGTTGTCACAGGGTTTTGAGAATAATCCCATTCTGTCTTTGTGAGAAGTTATCATGTCTGCTTCACTGAGCCATCTGCAAAAAAAAAAAAAAAAAAAAAATGTACACATCATATACATTTCAAAATGTACAAATGTAGTACACATATTCACAGATCCTCATCAGCAGTGGGAGACTCATTACTGCTCCACATATATGTTCTTCTTCAATGTAAGGAAACATATACTAATGTAAGAAATCTATAGCAACTTTTCACATATTTTTGTAATAAGCAAACATGACAACCAACTTGTGCTACATATATACTTATGGCAACCAACATGTGCTACATATATACTTACACCAAAATATTAAAAAAATGTGCCACACCCATTTGCCAGTATACAGCTATGGATATGTCATACAGCCAGAGATGGGTTTTGAACTCATGCCTGTTCATAGTCTTTTACAGTCATCATTAATGCCACTTCCACTTTAGCTATGCTATTTCGCCTACAAATGTCCCCACACCTATATTAGCCAGCACAGCTCAATATCCATAGCACATGACATAATACAATGGGCATACATAATAGACATAAATGCAATAGGTCACATTGAACTACAAACCTGCATAATGTGTTGAGCAAATATATGAGTAACATGTGAACCTGAAAGTCATTTAAGTGTGGAACACATCACATCATCACATTACAAAGAAATGCATAACTACTTCTTAAATGCTATGTTTCAACAAAATCATATTAGATACATACAGGCTAAGACAGCTGATGTCACTGAAGTCATAACAGAAAGCCATGGCACCATCAAATACTATACTGCAGTAGCACTCAGCATACGCAAACTGCACATCATAAATACAACCCTGTGGATAGTCCTATAATCCATCAGTATTCTCAAACTGTGGTATATACTAACATGTAGACCTGCAATCCTGTTAGATATGGTCGGGATCCATCAGTATCTACAGTTGACTGGTGAAGGGTAGATGTGTGTTGTTACACCTGCATATGCTAGAAAACTAACCAGTGCCCTTTATCTCAAAACATATGCAATTACTGACAATTTATCAGTCTATCCTTTGTGAATTATGACATAGACTGGTACACACTGGACATTATGATAGACTCTGATGATGAATAAGTCCTGTTTGTGAATGTAGGCACACATAAGTAACTCATCTACTGAAAGTGCACAGTCAGGCAAGTATACCTAACAGAATAAACTGCTCAGCACACAAAGCTATTAGATAATGTAACCTAGTATCAAGGAAATGTAGTTTTCCCACCTTAAGGGTATTGCACCTTTTCCTTTAGGAAGAACAAAACAAAAAAGAGAAAACTAATTGTACAGTAGCAGCTATTAAATATAAGTTGTGCCATATGTAACTAATGATCTTTGTTAGCACAGAATATTTTGGAATCATATCCACAGATACCTGTGTAAGTCCTCGAATCTCACTGCATTAACCAATAGCTCAGTGTAAGTGTATAGCACTTAGCACAAATGCCCAATGGCTGCCAATGTATGAGTACATGTGTAGCTTCTGCTCAACATCCACCAATGGACTGATGACATTCCCATTGCGCCAATTGTAAAACATGATACTACTACACTTCCAGAACATTTATTTGCTACCAGCAAACTGAGTTGTTCCTAAATGGGCATTTTTGTGAAGGTGTTCTACAACTTATCAGCAGTTTTGAAGATGTCAAAAGAGAGGAGGCCGCAGCATGCCTGAGTGCCTAACTAGACTGATGAGGAGATGATGCATCTAATGAACATGCGCATCCAACATAACGTGAAGATGCGGGCGTGCCAAAGGAACTTTGACATGAGCAAGATTTGGAACCAGATTGCCAGGAAGTTTCACAGATGGTCTGGGATCTTCATGACTGCCAGGCAGGCCACCATCATTATGACAACCTCCATGATATGGATCAGAAGAACTGCTAGAGTGGATAGGCAATGTTCACCAACAGCCACCAAATCCTTATAGTATGTGAAATATTCCATATCCTAACACCTTTATTTTTTTACTTTGCAGGCATTAAAATGGTATTGTGCATTAATGATGTGTGCTTTCACAGTACAATTTTTACATTCACCTGAAGGTAGTGATGTCTGCATAAGTAGTAAATTGTAGCGCAAATATACATATAATCCAGTAACTGTATTTGTAGTATCCTGTTTGTTTGGCTGCGTTGCCATCAGTGTCTGTAATGCACTGTACAACAAGCTGCATCAATACTGTATTAGAGGATGTGTGAGTATGTATTCCACTGTTATCCATAGCTGAACAAAAGCTTAGTTTCAAGTATGCATTGTTTTACTGCATAGGTAATCACCCACCTATCAATGTATGTGTGTGCTTCTGATTTAACATATCAGTATGCACTTAGAACTCTTACTAGAACCTTAAATAGGCCATTATGCACAGTAGATCAGCAGCGTGTTTAGTTTTGTACCTGTAGGTTTAAAACCTACATATCATTTTTACATTTTTTTACATGTGCAACTCACTTTTGAAGTACTTTATCTGTTATAATATTGTAGAATATACAGATGCTTCATTTTTATAATGTGTAGACATTTATTAATTACATTGTGCCTAAATACCTACCTTAAGTAGGCCGCAGATGAGTATGCATTTCAATCTTATCTACAAAACTCCTGAGAGTATCCCATATTATTCAGTATAATTCAAAGAATAAAGAACACCAACGGACCAAGGCAAACACCAATAAGTTCTCAAAATCCTTTGTAATATAACAATCAATTTGCGAGCTGGTATATAGGCAAGCTCAAAGGCAAAAGCAAATGCAGATAAACCAAGATAAATGCTTTATTTGTAAATCCGTTTTCGTCACCAACTTCATCAGAATAAACACAGAACATCCAGTTCCATTACTTTATATACTGATCACAATTAGTGCTAATAAGATAATCACACCAATCAAACAATTTAAAACCAACAGTAAAAAATCATTTAAAAACACAGTAAAATAGTAAACTAAATTCACTTGTAAGTTTTTTGCTGCATAAAACAAGTTTTACAAATTGTACAGGTCTATAAAATATTTCTAAATCATATATTCCATAATTTTCCACAGCAAAATTATGGAATATATGATTTAGAAATATTTTATAGACCTGTACAATTTGTAAAACTTGTTTTATGCAGCAAAAAACTTACAAGTGAATTTAGTTTACTATTTTACTGTGTTTTTAAATGATTTTTTACTGTTGGTTTTAAATTGTTTGATTGGTGTGATTATCTTATTAGCACTAATTGTGATCAGTATATAAAGTAATGGAACTGGATGTTCTGTGTTTATTCTGATGAAGTTGGTGACGAAAACGGATTTACAAATAAAGCATTTATCTTGGTTTATCTGCATTTGCTTTTGCCTTTGAGCTTGCCTATATACCAGCTCGCAAATTGATTGTTATATTACAAAGGATTTTGAGAACTTATTGGTGTTTGCCTTGGTCCGTTGGTGTTCTTTATCTGGTTTATTTGTTTTGTTGGACACCTTCCTGTGTCGGTTTACTAATTCAAAGAATGCTGTCAAGCTTCTACTTTCCACATTATTTACACAATTAACAGTATAACAGCATTTTTATATGTGTATTACTGCTTATGGGCATAAGGATACTTAGTTATGCATTACATATATGAATGGATTGCATGTGGGGAGGCAGACAAACTGTATAGTTAAAGCAATTACTCTCGTCTTCCAGCACAGAGTGATTTGCAATTATGTAAATTCAACATAGCAGTGAAGTAGGCTGTATAAAGGCATTCAGTTATAATGTTGATTGCTGTGTTTATGTGAGTTCAGTCCCCATATCTGTCCTTTTAATTGTCTAATGATCTCCCTGGTATATGGTTTTACAGGGTATGTACAATACGCACATTTTTATATGCTTTACACGTGTGATGCACTTATTGTGAATTACAGCAAATAATCCTTGTACACAATGAATGACTAAGTATATATCATCCATAACACTATGTTATTCACAGTGGTTGTCTACTGTCAGGACTCTGTAAACATTATAGGCTTATTAATATGTATTTAGCACAACAATCACATTAATGTAGTATCTTTGTTTTACGCATGAAAAATATGTATAACTATATATACTTTTATATGTACTTATGCAGTTTATTTTACAGTCAGTTAAGTCCACTAGCTAATTATGAGGGACAAGCTACTTCTGTACCTTCATATACATGCATGTTACTGAACACACAGCAGTAGAAATAATTTATGATAAACTCCACTGCTCATGATGATGAGCTGGTCAGTTTTCCCATCATAAATCATCATGTCTTTACATGGTTGTTGGCATCCTTTCAATACTGCACATGTTCTGTGATACAGACCATTTATTTTACAGTGTAGTATGAGTTAAATGTTAATTCACAACTGGCACTTGGTAGTACAACAGGACGTCATTCTGCAGTTTTGTACAGTAAAGCACCTGTAGCTAGAGAGGTAGTATTCTGAACTCTTATATAGGCATCAATTGCTGGTGTATGTTTGAATCTTGCATACTCTAGGTTGGTGTCAAGCATCCTTGTTTACCAAAACATTCTCCATGCATGAGTACTTCTGCATTGTCACAGTGAACAGACTTGGCAAAATATATCACATGTAATGAACACATACCTTTCCATTTTGACCCAGTAGACATTCACATATTTCCATTTAAAATGATAATTTTTATCTGTTGACAATGATATCATTGTGCAGTCCTTGAGTAACTTCTGTGTACAACTGCATAAGACACATACATGACTGTATTTTCAGTTTGTTTTTTCTTTATCTTCCCACAAGTGCAGAGGACAGAGCCAGGAACTGATGCATGTGTATAGAGCATGTGCACCAGCTAGAGGAGCATTATAGGGAGGGAGGTATGGCTTGTGTGAGTGTGTGGTTTGATACTGTGGCTGGTCTTTCACTTTTACTTGGCTTTCATTGTTGCCATTTATGTATGCTTATGCAGCTGCTTTCACTAATTACAAGTGTTTATACATGCTTCCCATAATGCAACACCAGTTATTTTTCAAAAAGCTGAGGTTGTCATGTTGAATACACATGCTGAGTTCATGCAGAGATTTTCCATTGCAGGTAATAGTTTGATGAATATCTTAGTACTCACCATTGTAATATCAAATATATTGTGCTGATGCAATCAAAATAATTGTCACTTGTTATGTAGTACTACTTAGCGGGTTGCTGTGTTTGAATTGCAATATACTGAATGCATTTCCTGGCTTGATACTTACTACTCACTGCATTATCCACAGCTTCTGGTGGTATCACTGGTTTATCAATAAGAACTATATATATGACAGTGGTGCTCAAATATCTTCATAGTATGCACAGCTTGCCTATTCAGTTCTTTGATGGATGTTCACCCTCTCACCTTATCAGGGATGTTGACAGATGTATATCAATATATTGTGGTTGTTTTCTGTTGTTATTGCACACAGACATCACAAAATCGTTGGTTAAAATGATGTCCAACAATTCCTGTACCAAATGCACTTCATTACTCTCTGCTCTATGGGCTAGCATCCGCTCCACCATCCAATCAATACCCAAATTGTGGGGTATTGAAAAGTATAAATCAGTAACATCTACAGTCAACAGAACAATGTTGTCCTGATAACGGCATTGTTCGATAGCTGCTAAAAAGGACCACGAATCCTTACAAATCTGGGTCTCCATCTTGACATATTTTTTCAAAATATTGTTAACATGTTTAGCACTGTGATGTGATGTGATGGAAAACTGAGCATTAGCTAAGACTCTCATTGCAGGGTCCGAAGTACTTCTGTGTAGTTTTGGCAATCCAAACAAGGTGGGAATTCTCTGTGAAACCTCCAATAAGTAATTGAACATTTCTGCATCTATAACTCCTTCCAAAAAGAGGTCTCCCAAAAAGCCATTAATGCATTTATACGCAGTATTCAGTTCACTGACACTAGATGCCTCGTAAGTTTTACCACTAATCACATTCCTCATCTTCCCATTGTAATTTTGCATGTCCATTAACACCAAACCCCCTCCCTTGTCTGGTTTCAACACACGCACCGGTAATGATTTAAACATTTGCAATGCCTCATGTTCATCCCTAGACATAGTTATATTACAGTTACGTTTAGCAAGGCATAAGTTCCTGATGTTTATCTCATACATGTGTTTGAGCAAGACAAGAGACGGGTGTGTGGGAGGGTTGAAAGTACTAGGTACCCTCATACCTCCACCTGGACGATGGTTGTTCCCCAAAAGTAAGGTCAAGTTCATTTTTCTGCTAAACAACTTAAGGCCAATCAACATTCTAGGCAAATCAAAGTGCTGAGCTGACACAAAAGTCAAGCCCCTAGAAAAAAGTTCACACAAAACCTGGTCAATGTTATGACTGGAAAAGTTGAATATCTAAAAGTCACCTTCACTGTTCGACATAACCCTTAGACCGTTACTGTGTTTCATTTCCTTTTGTTGGTCACAGACGTATTGCTGTTGTGGAAATTCTGTCCCCTCATGTTGTAACAGTCTCTTGTGTTGTACCTTCTCTGATGATTCTGCCTCCCATTCGGAAAAGAGCTCTAATCACTATCCCACCCAGCTCTAGAATGTTCAGACTCTGCATCATCAACAAACACCTGCCCATTACCATCTCCAGAAGAAACTCCTGAAGTGGTCCCTATTATATTTTCTAATGATGCAGTTTGGACCTCCCCATGCCCGTTGTCATCACTGCCATGGAAGGGTGCTTGACGATAACCTGTAAACTTCCTGTCCTGTGAGGGAGGGGGTACCGGGTAAGCGGTGTGGTTCTTGTATGCCTTAATATCTCTCTTTGACTTCTTCAGCTTATTCTCAGCATTCTTATTCAAATGTTGAGTAATTGTAGAGAAAATTCTTAAATAGTCATACCTGTATTGGGTAAAGTCCTTATGTTGTTTAATGGATAGAGATCCAATGCTGCTATTTCAAGAGACAAACTGTCAACTGTCCGTTGGTAATGCTGACACATTAACTGCATTAACTCAAATCTGTGCTTGTCAAACAAATTCATCAGGTCCATATGGAAAGTCAGACCCTGCAGTTAAGCCCGTAGGATACTGCCACAAGTGCAGGCCTTTAGGGATCACACCAGCTTTCCTATATTCATCAAAGTAACTAATTTCAAGTTGTAACTTTTTGGCTCTGAATGACTTCTGATCTAATACTTTTAACTGGTTTACCAAGGAAACACTGTCTTTGGCTCGTTTATCCTTATAAGGTAAACCATGGAGTTCAGTAATAGATGGACATTCCTTAAGCCAAGTAGAGACATTGGGGAACTCTGATGTCCTTGTGGGAGATGAAACAGGCAACGGTGTCAATGTGGGCGGCACCACCATACTCGACGCTTGCTTCTGGGATCCTGTTTTCCCTAAACCGATAGTATTAACACCAGATGAACAATTGCTCTTAGGCTGTTCAATAAACTCCACTCCTTTATGCCCACTCTCCGACTGGGATAAATTATCCATTTTAGCAGACAAAACCTCTAGTTTCTCATTCATCACGTTCAACAAAGCCGTTAAATTACCAACATCTTCCGCTCCAAATTGTGTAGAAGCAGGTAAAATTGCAGGCGAACCAGGAAACAAATTCTCAGTGCTGCCAGAAGCCATACAAAAAACAACACAAACTAGGTATACCAAAGAAACTGCAGTTAAATCCACAAGGCACATTGGAACACACACCAAGAAATCTCCAAAGGAACTCCAGGCAAGAGCAGAACTAAAGTCAAACTTACTAAGCAACAATTTATTTCCACAAAGCTTTTCGTTCAACTGATAGCCGAACTTCTTCAGAGAAACAGAGCAAAGAACACCACACCCATGTATATATCTCCCTTAACAAACACATGTTAAAACTAATTAACATTTAAAGGGACTATACCATAAATAAGACTGCAAGTTGAAAATAAAAAAACTTTTATATATGATCAATCAAATATTACCCACTGAATAAAAACCAACATCCTCTAATGCTGGACATGTAAAATTCCTACTTAGACTAATATAAAATAAACCTAATCCAGTAAAAAATCAAACAATCATAAAATGTTACCCCAACGTTCACATTTCAAGCTTTATAAAAACATGCTGTTAATATAATGCTCGCTTAAATCTCATACGAACATGTAGACAAATGGAAATAAGTACACGCCAAAATATGTGAAACTACCATCAACACAAACATCAGGTGGCCATTGCTCTATCTCAGTAGACTTCTTAATTTCAGTATGCATGAAAGAGAAACCTTGTCATTAAGACCCGGAGCTCTGTAAGAATTCAACCTCAGCTGCCAAATCAATTCCTGTCTCTCTAACAGTAACTGGTAAGGCCCCCTACAAAACAAAAAAAGAATGGGAGTTTACAAATCTATTTTGACAGGGCAAACCACGATGTCTAGTACTGGTTACACTAACACAGGCTCCCCCTCTTTTGTTTCCATTGATGAAAATAATGTGGAGGATAATGGGCTGAGTTTTACGATGAGATTTATTACCCCTTACAGTATAGAGGCAGATTTAATAAAGTGTATCCTGGTGAGAAACTGAGGTTTGTTCAGTTGTGATTCTGACATAATAAGTAAATTGGGTGACAGACCTTATGTCACTTACAGAAAAGGTTATAATTTAAAGAGTATCATGGAGATGAATAGTGGAATGTGTCACCGGATTGATGGGACTTTCAAGTGTGAGGCGTGCCGTTGTTGCAGGCACTTGGCAACTGGGGCTAGTTTTCCAATTGCTAACAAAACTTACAGGATAAAGGGAAGATATACATGCTCTTCGAGGTCTGTAGTTTACCTTGCTACCTGTCAGCTTTGTCCCACATTTTATGTGGGCAAGACTGACAGGAAGTTGAAAGAAAGGATCTATGAGCATGTATACAGCATAAGGAAGGCTAGGTTAGAAAATGCCCTGGCTTAACATTGTAGTGAAAATCCCACTCACTCTTTTGTGTTTAGGGTTTTAAATCAAATTACATTAGATGTAAAAGGGGGCCCTTACCAGTTATTATTAGAGAGACAAGAAGTGATTTGGCAGTTGAGGTTGAATTCTTACAGAGCTCCGGGTATTAATGACAAGGTTTCTCTTTTATACATACTGAAAGCGGTGGTGATGCTGCGGTAGCATTGTCACCTCACAGTAAGACTCTGTCTGGTTCGATTCTCAGCTAGAGCGTCTTCTGCGTGGAGACATGTATGAATGGACGTACCTTCGTTGAAGGTTGTGCATCAGGGCTGGTAACTCTGCATGTAAAAATCAACTACCAATCATTAGCGGACCGGAGTTCCGCTGTGGCAACCCCTAACCAGGAAAAGTTGAAAGACATCACATCACTGAAATAGAGCAATGGCCATCTGATGTTTGTGTTGATGGTAGTTGCACATATTTTGGCGTGTACTTATTTTCATTTGTCTACATGTTCGTATGAGATTTAAGCAAGCATTATATTAACAGCATGTTTTTATAAATCTTGAAATGTGAACGTTGGGGTAACATTTTATGATTGTTTGATTTTTTTACTGGATTAGGTTTATTTTATATTAGTCTAAGTAGGATTTTTACATGCCGAGCATTTGAGGATGTTGGTTTTTATTTAGTGGGTAATATTTGATTGATCATGTTTAAAAGTTTTTTATTTTTAACTTGTAGTCTTGTTATTTATGGTATAGTTCCTTTAAATGTTAATTAGTTTTAACATGTGTTTGTAAAGGGAGATGTATATATGGGTGTGGTGTTGGTTGCTCTGTTTGTCTGAAGAAGTTCGGCTATCAGTTGAATGAAAAGCTTTGTGGAAATAAATTGTTGCTTAACAAGTTTGACTTCAGTTCTGCTCTTGCCTGGAGTTCCTTTGGAGATTTCTTCCTAGAGCATCTTCTGTGTGGAGACATGCGTGAATGGGCGTACCTTCGTTGAAGGTTGTGCGTCAGGGCTGGCAACTCATTTAACTGGAGTTTCTTTGGTATACCTAGTTTGTACTATATACATGTGAAAGTTTGCTTGATAACACATTTCAAATTGAGAATTATCTATATGTTTTACATGTCACTGTCACATTATTCTATTATATTGTACTATGCATATCATGCAGTATGTTATTTAAGCAGCAGTATCAAAATTGGGCAATGCTAACTTTTATCTGATGTTTGTTCTATGACCTTCACAATATGTTGTTATATTTTATATGGGTCATGGTAATGTTTCCCTTCCTTAAATAGCTCCATCTGTTGATATGTGACATATTGTCACTGGCTTCCATGCATCTGTTATTCTATTATTACTCCTGCAATCCTACTGAATGTTACACCTAGTGAATGTTACAGACTGTGAATCTGTGATGTCAATGGACATTAATGTGTTCCATTTTGGGATCACAGTCACTCAGTAGGTATATATATATATTTACAAAGATGCCATTCATGTAGGCTTTGCATGGGGAGCAGACCCTGCACATGTCCTTCATTAATGCAAGTAATTTAAACAGCTTATCAGCTTCCCTTACAATTTTGCTGTGTTAGATATCCATGCAACCTAATTATTAGGTTAACATGCACAGACTGCTTATATGCACACCATTGTACTTGTATACCACATATAAGAGTGATTTTACTAATGCATATGCAGGGGTCATTCCACAATATAACTGACATGAGACAGCTGCCAATATTCTGTAATATTTGTCTGAGTAACACCTCTTCTGCCTATGGATTATGCACATGCAATCAAACTGTGTATACTGATCTTGGGCATGTTTTGATAAACCACAGCTTGCAATGTATTCATGTGAGTGGTTGTGTGCATGACACTGTGGATGGTATATTGCCATGTTGCATGACTTATCACTGGACCGTCCTGTTACACATGTGTTATGCATAATATCATCCACAGTATTGAGCAGGTGTGTAAAACAGCTGTACCATTGTCTGAACATGCTTTCTCAACTGCAACACATCCTATATGTTATTCTCTCATCTTTTTTTTTTTTTTTGAGGCCGCCTGACCTATTTATGACCATTTATGTCTGCTATATTGTAGACACTGTTGTTCTGAACATATATTATCATTATCATTTTAACAAACAGAACAGCAATATGTGTATTCGGTTAGGGTTGCTTATATTTAACAGTGCTACATCACAATTGCAGACAGGATATCTCTCAAAATACATACATAGCTTATGCATGGGTAAATCCAAACTGTGCATTTGTGAAAACTGGTACAATAGCACAGACTAATATGATATGGCAGTATCAGAACATGCTATGATAATGTGAGTGATTTATGTTACTGTCATACTACACAGTCCAGAATGTGAGCCAGCCAGCCCATCTACAGATGGCAACTTTGCTAAGCTTGACCACTGCCACTAGATTCTGACTCTGAGAGCAGAAGCAGACCATGTGATAATGATAATGACGATGATGATGATGATAGCTCATGACCTTCCTGGGCAATCATTGCAGTTGAGTGATGATAACAATCCCTACCACCTCCACTAGATCTCGTGATGGACCAGACCTGTGATGGCAACAGTGAAGTCTTCCAGATCCAGATGCAGGACATGATAGACAACATCTTCCAGGATATGGCACTGGTGATGTGTGACGCCTTCCAGGAGATCACACATTATATCATACATGTTATTAGACCTGATCAATGTAGAAACTTCTGGGCTGTAAGCATTGTCTGTTTGTTACGCTCATGTCATTCTGCCACTACGATGTTTTCATATTTCTGGGTTGTTTCACTTATATTCACATATTTGTGCACCTTTACCCGTATTGCACTTATGCGTTCACTATGTACTTTGTGATGCACAGTTCACATCATGGCTCTTGTGTGGCCATGTCAGTTTGCTTCACAATACATTGTCCTTCATGATGATACAATAATAACCATCCTACTAAAGGAACATACACTGTTGTCATTAATGATGGAATTGTTACAGACAGACGTCTCAGTTAGCCCTGACATCTGCATGTGGCTTGCCTTACCTCCTTGACGTGGCCTCTTATTTTTATGTGTATATATGTAATGTGCCTTATCTCCTTCATGCAGCCCCGTATTTTTCTGTGTATACACCTGATGTTCCTTATCTCCTTAATGTGGCCCTTATTTTTGTGTGTGTATATACCTTATGTGCCTTGTCTATCAAGGTTGGGAACACTGTAGATTACAGTCTGCCATTGACCACAAGGATGTCTTATTGTTGACAGAGTGTTCACATGGCAACATTTACTATGATGTCACATGGTTTGCATAGTCTGTTAGAACTGGTTACACTATTGATATTCCTCAGATGTCTCTCTCTTATGCCATTCTAATCTGATAGCATCTGCAAATGGGTGACATAGTTGCCTGGTTTGTATATGTATTTTGTGCCCTGCTAGCATTGCAAATATTTGCGCAGTATTTGCCACAGCAGATGGCATCACAATCTTAGAGAACAGTATAAACCCCATTTCCATGTGTTATCTGTCTGTATGATTACTGTCCAATATGCCTTTGTGTCTCATCTACTGATCAGTATACATGTTTGTCAGCACATAATCTTCAGCATGTTCACTTGGAGGTAGCACAGTCACATTGCAATGTGGCATTATATAGGTGCATATGTTATGCTGTGCTTTATGTGTGATGTCATTTCATTCAAATATGTTATAGTAGTCGCACTGTGCCACAGTCCTACACAGTGTCATTTTATGGTGCAGCTCCAATGTTCTGTACATTTTGTATATTTTTACACTGGGTATGCACCTTTGGTGCCAGTAACACCTGTGTACATTTATTAGCACTGCACATTCTACATAGCATGACCATGGTGTTTTGCATATCATAATTATTTTGTGACCCCCCCCCTATCATCCCCTCTTATTTTGAGATGTATATATGTGTTACTCCACATTGTGGTGGGCTACAGGTGTGTACACCACACTGACCTTGTTTACCATCATGCACATTTACCTTTTACAGTTATATAAGTCTTCTGGGTGTGCCACCCTTTGTCATAGGGTTGCATGGCAGTATATATGTCTATATGGAAGCAGTAATTGCATATTGTGAGTACCAATGCTAATTGCAGGTTTCATGTTGTACATGACTGTATTATTTGTGTCATTTGCACACATAGACCTTACATCCTTAAGCATGTTGAACACATCTCTCACTTTTTACCTTGTTGCATGCACCTTACCGCTGCTTTTCTGCAGCACTTGTGCTTTGTATTGGCTTAGGAACACATGCTTGTATGATGTTTTGCTTCAGAGATGCCAACCTTGTGTATGTATGAGTTTTTTAAAAGGTTGTTCATTATTACTTTGATCATACAGTGTCCACAATCATGTCCTCTGATAGATTATGACTATTTGGTATACATCTGCATGTGATATGCACACACTGTGTTGATGTTTGCCTGTACCTTTGTGTACAGTAGCACTATTAGCCTGTGAGGGCACTATGATGGTAGGACATTTCAGCTATTCAGATGTGGTGTCACTTAGTTGCAACTTACAGACAGACTGTGTTGGAGAATGTAAGGCCTCCACCTGTGTTCCATCTGGATTGGTGTGAAATGTGTTCTTACCATGTAATAGTCATGTTTCCTGGGTCTATATTAGATCAGCAAATGCTTAAAAAAGCAAATGCTGATTGATCGACCTTATGTAAGCAAAAGCTTACAATCTCAAACTGTCAGATCAGTGATTTTTTTTCCTAGGGAAAAAAATCGCTGATCCAAAACACATACACACAACACAAGCACACCAAACAAACAGAAATCCACAGACATACACCTAAAATCTGACACCTAACCCTACACTAAACTATGCACACACCACTAACTATCCACTTACCTTAACCCAAACCCTAACCCTAAGGTCCATCACTATCGCACACTCACCTCACCCGCTCCCTAATGCTAACTCACCTAAATCCGCCCTAACCCTCATGTCCACACAATTGCACACATACCTAACCCGAGCCCTAACCCTAACTCACTTAACCCACCCTAACACTCACATCCACACAATCGCACACTTACCTGAATCCGACCCGTGACTTTCAACCACAGCACTGAAAATACCAAAGCAACAAAAACGGGCAACCAAATTCTTTCCCTAGGACAAAATTCGAGTTTCTGTTGCTTCGATATTTGTAACTTTCACTAAAATAAGGTCGATCAATCAGCATTCACTTGTTTAAGCATTCGCTGATCTAATATAGACCCATTTTTCCTGCTTTTCTGTTACTGAACATCCTTGATGTTGTTCATTGGTCATGTTTCATTGCCGTGGTCCACTGTACCCACAACATCATGGTCATCACACATGGCAGTTTAGCACTGTTTGCCATTGTTTGATGTGTGCTTGCAGCACATTTTGGAAGTTCCAATTGTACACTATGATTGCATTACTCATATCCATATTTCACACCTGACCACCATCATTGGCCTAGCATGTGAAGCCCTCTGGGACAATGACTTCACAGCCAAATGTTGCTTGGCTTTTTTGACAGATGTTTGGCTGTTGCATGCAAGGGTGGGGGGGGTCTAATTTGATTTCTGCTGGTGTGATCCTCTGTGTGCATTTGTGGATCCAATCTTCCCTGCTGTTGAATGGTTTGCACTTCCACTGCCGATAGCCTAATGAGTGGTGATGCATGTTGTTTGCAATGTACTGCATTGTCCAATTTTCCCAGTTAGTGCTCCTTATCACATGCCTACCATCAGTCCAACTCCTCTTTGTATGACTATCACACAGTTGGCGACATCACAGTCCTACTTTGTGCATCACTGCATAATGTATTACTGTGGTGAACTATGGCTATTTTCATCCCTACCCTATCCTTTCACTGTTGTTGAGCCATGTTGTGCAGTACATATGTGTGTTGTCTGTGTACAATATCTGGCCTTTTTATGTATTACCTACCTTTGTATATCCCATGGTGTGGTATTTAGTCTCTGTTTCGTACTCACCCTTTTTGTGTCTATTTGCCAAGATTTTTCCAATCCTTATTTTCTCCAAAAATAAAAAAAAGAATATTCCCACCACTGGGTAACTACAGAACTCAGAGTGTTATGCAGAAATATTTTGCACAATACATCAGTGTATGTTTGGTACACAGTATGGACTATCTCTATGAATCCAATGCTCTGTCCAGAAATTGAACCATGACTATTATAGTTTGGTTAGATATGCATCCAGAAATAACAAGAAGAGGTAACAAAGACATGTAAACATTCATGCAATACTCATTTAAATTCAAGCCAACCAAAATATGAAAATAATACATAACAAGCAAATATAATGAACAAAACAAATATCTAAAGAATATCTACTTTTGAGGCAAAAATGCATCATTATGACCTTATAAAGGCTTCATTACATATCTGGTAAAAATTGCCTGCAGATGTTTCTTCAGTATTCTGCCATCCCTAAGGAATACAAGAATATAGCAATAACCCACGCCTGGGTGTGGGTAATGCTGGATTTACCCATGGTTGGTGTGGTTTGGTCACGAGGGCGAAGCCCGAGTGGCCAAACAAAGCCAACCATGGGTAAATCCAGCATTACCCACACCCAGAAGTGGGTTATTGATATTATACAATGACATTATTTAAGAAAAAAAAATTACTTTTCTTAAATAATGGCATTGTATAATGCCTCCTTGCTGCCCTTCCTCAGCTGTCTGGTATTCTGTGGCAGTTCTGATGTACTGCGCATGCGTATGCCTACGCAGTACATCAGAGCTGTGGGCAAAAGCAATGGAGAAAGCAAGATCTCCGTTGCTTTTGCCCAAACTGTTTTGCTAAGTTAAATGGGTTTAACATAGTGAGACAGCTTTTAAAAAGCAACGGAGAATCTCCATTGCTTTTTTAAAGCTGTCTCGCTATGTTAACCCCATTTAACATAGCGAGACAGTTTTGAAAAAAGCAACAGAGAAAGCAAGATCTCCGTTGCGTTTTACAAATTGTCTCGCTATGTTAAAGGAGTTTGACATAGCGAGACAGCTTTAAAAAAAGCAACGGAGAATCTCTGTTGCTTTTTTTAAAGCTGTCTCGCTATGTTAAACTCATTTAACATAGCGAGACAGTATGAAGCAACGGAGATCTTGCATTCTCCGTTGCTTAAAAAAAGAGTTATAGTAATGGAAAAAGTCCGGGTGACCGGTCCTTTTTTCCATTACTATAACTGATTTACAACGTGCACGCTGACCAATCAGCATGCACGTTTTTGAATATTAATGGGGGTCGTTGTATAATCAGCTATAAATAACATGCATCATTGGTACACATTAAACTCAGTGTACCCAGGATTTGTAAAGAGAAAAATATGTATTCAATCATCTCATACTGAGCAACAATAATAGTACTTTTAACAGAAATAAGATTGAAATCCGGGGTACACATATCGAACATGTTATGATATCCAATACAGAAGGAATCACCATGAATAAATACCTCTGCTTGTAGCATAAAAACGTGTTTTATTGCAAAATGAAATGAGCGCTTTCGCATAGAAAAAAACTATGCTTCTTCAGAATCAATTACATACAGAAGGAACACTTATTTTATATATAAAATTTGGCGGGCCTTTCAAACAATCTACAAATCAATTAAACAATTAATTAAACAATTCCTCAAGCAACAGCTTAAAGTGCTCCTAGCGATCTAAAATGTAAGGTACTTGTGTTCTGTGTACAACATATAACTTAAAACATAAAACAATATGTAACTTGAGACATAAAACAATAAAACAATAAATTCAGTAAAGGTGGCAGAAATAACTTGTTTTATCTTGAGCCACGCAAAGAAACAACTGTACAACTGTGACAGAAACATTGCGCAAGCTCCTATATGTAGGCATAGGAGCGATATATATTATACATTATTCAAAAGCTCAAAAACTCATAAATAGAGCCCATCGTAAAAAACATACTTTTTGAAAGTCCGATGTTGCTCTGATGTAATAAAATTACTAATAAGAGCCTATGCCTAAATTGTTCATTTTAACTGATGGTAATAGAAATTCTTTTAACTAACCAACCTAAACATTGTAAATTGCTTTAATAAAGTTCCGTTTACACATCATATAAATATGTATAAAAATGCGTGAAAAAGTGCATTAAGAATCATAGCAAACATCCTCAGCTGGATTTTGTTGAAAAATATATGTTAAAAAGAGGAAAATAAACCCATATAAATGAACATTATGTAGACTGAGGAGTCTGAGGGAACGAGTAACAAAAAACACCAAACATTTTTAAAAACATTTGTTTTTAACATATATTTTTCAACAAAATCCAGCTGAGGATGTTTGCTATGATTCTTAATGCACTTTTTCACGCATTTTTATACATATTTATATGATGTGTAAACGGAACTTTATTAAAGCAATTTACAATGTTTAGGTTGGTTAGCTAAAAGAATTTCTATTACCATCAGTTAAAATGAACAATTTAGGCACAGGTCCTTATTAGTAATTTTATTACATCAGAGCAACATCGGACTTTCAAAAAGTATGTTTTTTACGATGGGCTCTATTTATGAGTTTTTGAGCTTTTGAATAATGTATAATATATATACGCTCCCTATGCCTACATATAGGGAGCTTGCGCAATGTTTCTGTCACAGTTGTACAGTTGTTTCTTTGCGTGGCTCAAGATAAAACAAGTTATTTCTGCCACCTTTACTGAATTTATTGTTTTATTGTTTTATGTCTCAAGTTACATATTGTTTTATGTTTTAAGTTATATGTTGTACACAGAACACAAGTATCTTACATTTTAGATCGCTAGGAGCACTTTAAGCTGTTGCTTGAGGAATTGTTTAATTAATTGTTTAATTGATTTGTAGATTGTTTGAAAGGCCCGCCAAATTTTATATATAAAATAAGTGTTCCTTCTGTATGTAATTGAATCTGAAGAAGCATAGTTTTTTCTATGCGAAAGCGCTCATTTCATTTTGCAATAAAACACGTTTTTATGCTACAAGCGGAGGTATTTATTCGTGGTGATTCCTTCTGTATTGGATATCATTTATCTGTCGTACAGTTGTCGGAAGGGATCTTTGATTATCAGTAACAGTTCGTATCTACAATATCGAACATGTTCTTACAATCCTACTGAACACCATATAACAATTCATAAAATGGCTTGCCACTTTAGGACCAAACAATAATTAGTCAGAAGAAAATACCACACAAAATTAGGGAGGCAATACAATTACTAAAAAACAATAATTGTGTACCTTAAAGATAAACATTAGAATATTTAAACTTGTACAAAAGGATGAATATCCAAGTGCACCTCAAGAAAACCAATAGAAAAACATCACCATGACACCAGAGGAGTCAGTCGAAAAAAATAATAAATGCTCTGGTAAAAATAATGAAGCTTATTCACAATAGTTCACAATTATTAATGCTTAACAGTCTTGGGACATAGGACTGGGGATGAACAGGTGATGCACTTTGAAGAAGATGATAAAGAAACATATGATATGACCTTTAATAAAGATATGCATGTTATTAGGGGTGTTATTTTGGATAATTGGAATAAGTTTGCTTGCTACTCAGATTTAGAAGAAATATTTAGGGAGCCATTGAAGTTCATGTATAAAAAAGTAAGAATTTAAAGGACCTACTTGAAAATAGGCCTAAGTGTAAGAGGAAATGTAGAAATAATACCTTCAAATGTGGTGTCTGTGCCCAATGCCCATATATGAGCAACAGGAAAGCAATATATATATTCAGTGTAGGGACAGACTCAGTTATTCAAACTGCAACAGTGCTGGGGAGATTTATGATGCTAAATGTAAAGAATGTGGGGTATTTTATACAGGGAAGACTATTAGGAAACTGAAGAGAAGGTGTATGAATACCTAAATGAAATCCAGAATAAGGATATTTAAATGCCCTATATAAGCATGTTTTAACTTGTCCCTCAGTAAATTATATATTTTTGTATTAGACAAGGTTGATTATGACCCTAGAAGTGGGCCTTGGGAAACAAAAATAGAATTTAGGGAAGTCTTTTGGCAATTGGTGCTGGAGACTAATAGACTCCCAGGGTTCATAGGTTGGTACTAGGCTATCAGCCCAAGGGCCTAAGTAAGCCTAGCCAACAAGATTCCCTGGCTTACGCCACCCAAGAAAGTTATTTTTCTGTGCCACTGTCGAGCAGAGCCACAGAAGTGATCCCCGGGGTGTATTTCCTATTTCCCATCCACTCATCAAGATTTTTCTTGATGAGTGCTAATGAGGAACTTTGCTTGACATAAATGGGTAGCTTGTTCCAATGTATGGGAAGTCTCTGGGATAGGAATCTATCCCTCCAGCATGTCCTGTTTTATGTGGTGACAAGGTTTAGGTCTCTAGACCATGTAGCTCAGAGGGATTGGGATTTCTTTAGGTGTAGCATGTCCAACAGCTCTGGGTTTGACATAGCTTTATATGTTAGGCAGAGATCACCACGGAGTAGGTGATATGCTACAAAGTAAAGCTGGAGTTTTTGAGATGGTCAGTGTAGGGCATCTGTTTGAGGCCAGTAATCCTCTTTGTGAGGTACTTCTGTGGCCTTTCCAGCTGCTTCAGATGTCTTGTGAGGTACATTCCAAAAGGGGCATTGTACTCTATAATGGGTCTGATAAGTGTTGAGTAGAGGGAAACAATGGCCACTTTTTTCCTGGATGAGAACCCTTTTGTAATGAGGTGTGCCATGTAGAAGGACTTCCTGACTACTGTGGCACTGTGATTATCAAAGGGTAGACTTCTGTCCACCTGGGTCCCAAGGTCTCTTATCACACATTCAGTGTTAAGTAGACTGCTGCCTATGTGGTAGTTCATGAGTTCAGAGTTTTTACCAAAGGGGATGACAATCCACTTTTTGGCATTGAGCTTGAGGCCATGGCTCTGAAACCAGGCATCTGTCTCAGTGAGGCCTTTCTATAGGCTGTCCACATCATTTGGGGACTTGACTATGGCTCCTAGTTTGCAGTCATTTGTGAACTTCATTAGCCAGGGGCCTTCTGTATTAGCCTGTACTTCAGAGAAGTAGATACAAAACAGAAGAGGTCCCAGGACTGAACCATGTGGTACTCCACTTGTCACTGGTTTGAAGTCAGATTTGGAGTCTGCAACTTTTACAGTGTGGTTTCTTTCAGTGGCAACCCATCCTGTGACATAGGTATTTATACCTAGTTTAGTGAGTTTAGCTATAATTCCAGAATGGGAGTTGGTGTTGAAAGCCTTGGCAAGGTCAAGATAGACTGTGTGAACCACCTTACCCTCGTCTACAGCTTTGGTGACTACCTCAAAGAAGTTTATCAGGTTCAGGAGGTATGAAATGCCTTTTACAAACCCGAACTGTGTGGGGTCCAGAGTTTGGAGGTTAACAATGTCTTTGTTTATGAGTTCCATGATGATACATTCCATGGCATTGCAGACCAGGCTCGTCAGGCTAATAGGGCAATAGTTCCCAGGATCAGTGGTGGCTCCCCCTTTGTGTAGTGGGGTAACTGTCACTGTGCACCATTCAGTTGGCACAAAGCCTGATGTCAGACTATGATGAACATGGTGCATAGGTGGGGAGCCAGTTTGTTCTGAAGATTGTGTAAAACGCAGCCTGGGATGTTGCCCAGTCCCATGGATGCTGTGTTTTTTGGCTTTAGAGAGTGCAGCTTTTATCTGTGTAGTTGTGATTACAGGGACTCTGCATTCTTCCTGTGTAGATATGGGCCCTTTAGGGGGTGAGAGGGGGTAAAGTTAGCACTGAACCTATCTGCCAGGATGTTGGCAATATCAGTCGGTTCTGTAATTTTTGTGCCGTTGTGCTGTAACTCAGAGCAGATCTGAGTGTTGCCATTGAAATTCTTAACGTAGCTATAGACTGCTTTGTGGCTGTCCTTAGAATCAGTGGCGATTTTGTTTTCCTAGATAGCTTTGGAGGATCTTATAAGGGATCTCAGTTTCTTACTGAGGCTGAATAGGGAGCTCCTCCACTCATCGGATTTTACTCTCTTTTGCAACAGTTTCTTCCTTCTGTTGTACAGTTTGTTTATGGCAGGGGACCACCAGATTGGCTTCCATTTTTTGGAGGATAGCATCTTGGTTCTGTTTGGGATAACATGATCCATGCACTCATGTAAGTGCTTATAGATTGCATTTATGTAGGATTCAGCAATCGTAACTGTATTGTCCATCTGCATGGGTGTCATGAAGTTCACCACCTCTGTCCCAAGAAGTAGGAAGTTGGCTTTGGAGAAATGTTTTACCATGGTTTCCTTAATGGGGGGTGGGGGTGGGATGTAGATATCTAGGGTGATTAGCTTATGGTCAGATCGAACCAACGAGGAGTTGACTTCAGGTGTGGAGCACCAGTCACTCATGTTGGTAATCACTAGGTTTAGGATATTGTCGTCCCTGGTGGGGGTGTGGATAAGTTGATCCAGAGCATTAGAATTTATGAATTCCAAAGAGCATTGAGTGAAGGAGTTGGTACATGAGTATTTTTTTCAGTTAATGGTGGAGTAGTTGAAATTGACCATTATTAGGGTGTTTGGTTGAACCCTAATATTTTCCAGTATATCAAGAAAAGAGAAGTGGGAATCATGGGGCATGATGGGAGATCTGTAGCAAGCTACAATTTGTATTGCAGTTTTGCCCAGAGTTAGTTGCACTTTGATAACCTCGGATGCATTATGCTGAGCAACTAGCCTGGAGGTGTGGATATCCTTAATGAATATGGACACACCTTCGCCTTTGGTGTTCCGGTTCAGGTTACATGGCCGAAACGTTTGGTATGAGTTATAGCCTGGTAGTGCAGGGGTGCTCTCTGGAGCCTTGAACCAGGTCTCAGGCACTTTACAGATATCGATGTTCTCCATTTTAAGAAGTGCCTAGAGTGAGTGCATTTTGAGATTTAGACTTCTAGTACTGAGTAGCATTACCCTCAGTTTTTGCTTGCCTGTTCCTGTTACAGTGGTGAATTTGTCATTTGAACCTTGCCTAAAAAAGGGACTATAGGGGTGGCAAGAGCCTTAGCCAGTATCCGGAATCCCAGGGGCGACAGGTGCAGGCCATCTCTGGCAAAGCATTGTGGTCTGTCGACCATGTCTTCCCAGGCAGACAGATACTGGATCCCCTTAGAATGACACCAGAAGCTTAGCCAATTGTTGAAGTCAATCATTTTGTCCTTGTACTGCGGTATCATTCTAAGCGATAGCAGAATGTTACTCAGGGCTAGGGTCATACTTGCCTGGGCTACAAGATTGGGGAGCTCTTCCATGTCTCTTTTCATGTAGTCCAGGGAGGTACATCTCAGGTCGTTCACACCAACATGGACAATGACAGAGTCATATTTGTACTTGTTGTGGAGGGACCTGAGTGCGTTGGTTATGTGGCGGATCCTGGCACCTGACAGGCAGCTGACAGTAATGTTCTCCTTGTTCAGCCTGGTGAGTGGGACATCAGTGTGCCTAACTATAGAGTCACCTATGACTAGTGTGTTGGGTACGTTGCTTTGCCTTATGGGCTGTGGTTGAGTGGCACACTGAGTCTGTGTGCTATGTGTCATTTGAGTTGTGTTGGGGGGTGGAGATTGCTTGCATTTCTGCTTTGGAGGTCTCTGTTGCTAGAGCAGATTATTATTTATAGCCTCCATGATTGTTTTTGTGTTTCTATGTGTGGATTTTGGTGGTGTAGATTTAGTGGGACTATGGGATGAATGTGGTGTGGTACAAGTGGTTACCATCTTCTTTTGACTGTCAAGTTCAGTCTTGGTTGGCGAGAGCTTTACCTCATTTTTGGCTAGATAAGTTAATCTCTCACACGTTGTAGTGGTGGGTGGTAGGAGGAGAGGGTTGTCTGTGTACATGAGGCAATTGCTACATTGCCCCAAGATGCCCAGATTCATCAGATAGACATAAGAGAACACTGGGAGCTGACCTTTGGACATACCTGAATAAAAAACTATTTTCTTCTAGATAATTGAGGAAAGTGAGTAAAAGAGCTGTTTTTCTCTAAGCAAGTGAAGAAAGTAAGTACAAAAATTGTTTTCCTCTAGATAATGAGGAAGGTTGAGTGCTGCAGTAATGTGCAGCTTATTTAGTGCTTACAACAAGTGCTGAACAAGTGCTGAGCATGAATAAGCAAATTCAAGTGCTAAAACTTAGAATCTGTATCTGGACTAGACTAGTTACAGGAAAGAAACAAGTGCAAATGTAGGCTTTTAAATCAGAAAGTTGAGAGAGATGGAAAAATTGCCTTAACGGCCAATGACTACAATTTCTGGGCCAGAAACCACTCCTTATGTGGTAGATAGGTTACCTAGTGCTTACCACTCCCACTGATAAGCTAGCAGGCTTCCCTCCAACACAGAAAGGCTTGGGGGGCTCAGGATCTTACAAACAGTCCTGGATACAGCAAACCTGTATCTGGACTAGTTACAGGAAAGGGGGGAAACAAGTACAAATGAGGGGTTTTAAATCAGGAAGTTGAGAGAGATGGAAAAACTGCCCAAACAGCCAATAACTACAATTTCTGGGCCAGAACCACTCCTTATGTGGTAGATAGGTTACTTAGTGCTTACCACTCCCACTGATAAGCTAGAAGGCTTCCCTCCAACACAGAAAGGCTTGGGGGGCTCAGGAGCTTACAAACAGTCCTGGACACAGCGATATTTCCCTTGCCCCAGTGTTGAAATTAAGAGCAGCTAAGCTTTAATAGTTTATGAACAAGGGTTTGAAAGCAATATAGTTTTATGTGATTACTGAAAGTTTTAAAGTTCGATTATGTATTTTTATTACTGTTAAGTTGTTTTGTTTTATTCATTTTATTTAATTCATTTTATATTTTAACCACAAGATGGCAATATTGGTACATTTTAAATTTACTTCACTGGTCATTAAATTTGTTGTTATGAGTTTATTATATATATGAGATTATCTTTCAGGACCGTTATAAAAATATAGGGACTTTTTTATATGTTGACTACAAAGTTAAGCATTAAAAAATGTTATGAGATTTTAATGATATAAATAGAGGATATGCATACCCTTTAAAATTATATGCTCATATGTTTTTAAGATTGTAATTGGATGTTAATTATATAACAGACGTGTTTTAATTAGTGTGGAGGGGGATAAAAAGGGCAGGAATTGGTATTTTAATTGTTAGCTGAAGAAGTCCTGTAGTTGTGAATGAAAACACAGAGAGATTGTTAAGCATTAATTATTGTGAACTATTGTGAACAAACGTTGTGAATTTATATCACAGAATTTATTATTATTTTTGGACTGACTCCTCAAACACTTAAATATACTACTAAAACAAAACAGATATTCTGAACACTTAAGAAGGAAATGACACAAGTAACCTAGAAAGTAGATACTTTGAAAAACAAAACAACATTCAACATGATCAGAAATAAAGGTATCACAGAAAGGAAAACAAAGAAAAGAAAAATAATAATCAACTAAAGAAACAGTGAAACAAAAATAATAAAATAACACACACACACAAAAAGTACTTTGAAAAGATAAACCTTCAGTATCAAATTGTTGGCATGCAACTAAATACCATGTTCTAAAGTACCTCAACATTTCATAATGAAAAAAGAACTTAAAAAAGCAATAAAACAACTACCAGTACCAAAAAGACTAATATTTTTATTTACATAAATAATCATCAACATATATGCAAAGAAGACATAAAACCATTGTATACATGGTCAGGGATATTTTTAATGAGACTTACTCATGCCTATCATATTGCAATTCACCGCAAATCTCAGCAGACATGTGTGAATCTAAGCATATCTTTCACCCCCATGTATTATGTCCCTCTATATTAGGGTGCCCATCATGCCATCACTGTGTGTCATTACTTTATCTCCACACAAGCTGTTAAATATGGATATCATTAGTGCCAATGCTTTCCCTATGTATTATGTCCATATATATTAGGGTAGCCATCATGCCAGCACTGTGTGCCATTACTTCATCCCTACACAAGCTGTTGGTAAGTATGGAGGACATTAATGTAGGTTCCTGGAATTATACCACTGCATTCTCTATATTATAATAGTACCTGAGGCACTCATGGCAGGTGTAAAGTACTGAGTAGTGCAAGAATCATAGCAGAGCAATAAGGCATATATTAAAGGTTCATACAAAGTGCTACTGGGGAGTGTAGAGCATTAGTTGGGGCACCTGGAAAACTGTATTCTATTACTAAAATAGCATATGATGTACTGGGTGTTGCTGCATTAGTTATGGAATGCAGCATTGTAACACTGTGTATAATATTCATTCATAAGGGTTTGGGGAAGGCATATCTCATTTTAAGGAGTTAAATATGATATCACTGCGTGCACCATATTACGATAACACCTAAGAGACTTATTGCAGATTTATATCAATACTTAGAGTATGCAAAATGTCATCATCATATGATGCTGCACATTACAAGAGTACACAACATGCTTAGGGGTAATCACTTTGATGTATAATGCATGGCACAGAACCAATGTGCAGGCAGTCTAATCTAATGTAAGCATCCTAACTGGCTGCTGTCTCAAAGACATAAAAATCAGCCACTATAAAACTGTTACAGAAGGGTGATACAAACCTGAAAGCTGTTAACCATAGACACATTATTCTCACTAGCTCAGATGGAAAGTTATGGAACCTATGATCTCATCAATTTGGCTTAATCTGGACAGTGAAAATCTCTTAACCATTTCTCAAACCTAGGTCCTGCTTCCATAACTTCATTCATTCTTTTTTTTTTTTTGAAAAAAGTCACTGAAGTTGTTTTGCACTATATACAGCATAAGGCACCTCCACCTTCATAACATCTGTATTATTTAACGAGTATCTATACTGAGAGTGATTATATCCAACTATATGTATTGTTAGCAAATGTCATTTTTATAGAAAAAATATATATTCATTTATTTTTAATGTAATTCCAATTTAATACAAAGATGTTCTAGACATCTACATTGCTTCCCAACCTGAAAATGTCAAATACACATTTTAAATACATTGAATATTATGGATGTTTGCAAAATATTACATTGTAAATGCTGTTTAGGTCAGCATCTGGTATGTACATACAACATTTCTTGCACTGTTAAATTTTTTTAGACATTTCAAAAATTATCATTGAGTGCTTCAGAATACATTGCTGTTAGATTCCGATTTCAAGTGTAAGGACTTCTAAACAGTGTATGTTGAAGCTGCATAAAACATTTTTATTTAATTTTTTTTCTGGATATATTATATGAAAGATTGAAAGGTGATGATATAAAAACAAAAATGGAAAAATGTTTTACTAAATTTGACTTGATAAAGAATTGTTTGCAAAAGATTTCTCTTCATTGTTTTAAATAGTGCTACTTACATTCCTGGCTCCTGTGCATCCTTTTTGTTCCTATATGTCATGGATGTCTTAGTAGGCAGTATATTATTTCTGATTAAAAGATTTTAAATAATAAAATTATACTTTGGTATGTAACTATTCATATAGCAAGATATTGCAACATAATTCCAAAAATCGTATCAAAAACAGGTAAAAAAGTTAAACACTGATCATTCACATACATTCCAAGGAAGTGTCTGAAACAAACATTTCCTTTGCATAATGCTTCTGGCTTCAGTTTACAAAAGTGTTAATCAATTCCTGCTACAAATGACGACAGAAGGCAAGCATGAATGTTGAGCATTGAACAAGAGTCATACAAACTATTTTATCAATTCACAATAATTCACAGAAACAAGTAAAGCAGTTTAGGGATAATATGATCGTACACTGATACTTTCTACAAGATCATTTCCTAAAATTGATGGGATTTGTTGATATGAAAGCTGCTTATAAAAGACAAAATCAAGCATTTAATAATAGTTAATGCTTGCTGCATCAAAGCTGAGCATAATTTATACATTCTAAATGTGAAACTCTGGAAAACTTGATAACTAATGTTTATGCTGCATTAAAACAAGCAATGAGCTTGTTAAAAATAAGTCCTGGCTAGTGTACATAGTCTATTAGATTTAAACATTGATCATCAGGCCACTCTCTTGATTTATGAATGCTTATGCAGTGTAAGAACTGCAAATTCCTGAAATGGCATGGTCTAAATTACACATACCTCAGGATTTAATAAAATCTTTGTAGGCACCATGTGGATCCTACACAGATTTTATCTGTGTTTGTGGCCATGGTTCCCTGTTGGCAGGGTGCCATGCATATTAATGATGGCAAGTTGCAGAGGGAGAACCGAGGAATGCAGTTATTGAATCAGTGTTGGGAAATGTGTAGTGCTAACCATGGCTGCAGAGGAGTATGTGCAATGTCCTTTATTTTTATTTTATTTTTTCATTTGTTTTATTTTTATTTTTTTGCGAGGTGCAGTAACGAGCACAGCAGTGCTACGTTGTGCCCACATATAAGATAGCAGACACCTGCCAGATATCTAAAGATAGAAAATGGATGTAATAAATTGTTTAATTAAAGGTGTGTTTAAGCATGTCTAAGCGTTTATGTACTGTGCGGAGCAGTGCTCAGCACTGCTTATAGTTAGCTCAGTGGTATATGTGAAAGTATACCGGATTTCTTAATATCCTCATAGTTAAATTGGTAAAGTTATGGTTTCAAGTGCAGTAGGTCCAGGGTTTGAATACATGGAATGGGAAAATATGTATTTAATTTTGATATACATATTATGCATTTTTTAATAAAAGATGGCTCCGCTGTGCTCTGCAAAGCTCTGCCCAACTATGCTGAGACCTGCTAAGCACTGTATAAATATGGTAACATCTGTCAATGCGTGTGCACTGCTCGGCTATGCTTGACTGGTTTCTGCACTGCTAAGCTCCGCTAAGACTAGGTTCTGCCAGCTTTCGCAAATCTCATATCAGCTACACTGGTATGAATGGTACTAAGTGACATGGTGCTTTTTTGAATGTTGTCCAATGATGTGTAAGGGCAGAAAAACAGCCTATATTAAGCCCAGTATGTGGGAATACAGCAGAATCCATTGGAGTTCTTTCACTTACAGTGTACTATGGTTGGCTGTGGTGAAGATGCGTGCTTTTGGACACAGAGTTGAGGCATTCTGAAGTCCAGGGTCATGATTGGGCACCTCATGCAAAACCATGCTGAAAGGCTTCTGCAGGGTGATTTTCAGGCTAGGGGTGTAAAGCAGAGGCCTAGAACTGGCTGGCAAGAGAACACACCAGTGTCACTGGTATCCCCTACACAGGTGAGCAGTGTCATCATGACCATAATGACCTGAAAAGATGGAAGAGGGGCTCTTGGACACCTGGGAGGGTGGGAGGTTATACTTGATCTATATATGTTTGGCAGGAATGTCATTTTAAGAGATATTTTTGGGACAGATAGAATATCTATTAATAGATTTAGGCAGCCGAGCACTTTTGTTCCCTTGATACATCCTACAGTACGGACTTTTTTGAAAACCTGTGAGGAAGACATTAGACACTATTTTGATAATGCTCATTGTAGATTCAATAACTTAACTAATGTAGAAATACAAGCTCTAACAGAACTGAGTAATGAGGAAAGACTGGTTATAAAACCAGCAGATAAAGGGGGAGGGGGTCATAGTCATGGATTCAGCAGTGTATATTCATTCACTGCTAGAATTGGTAAATGATGTAGATACATACTTAATGATCTCCCCCTGATGCTTAAACACCTTATTTGCAAAGTTGTTAATGGGTTAAAAGCCTTGAAGGAAAATAGTATTGTAGAGGAAGAACTATTTGCATTGTTCTTTATTGAACATCCAGTGATACCTCTCTTCAAAACTCTGCCAAAAATACACAAAACCATCCTACCCCCACCAATGAGACCCAAAGTGTCAGGATGAGGAGGGGTAACTGAACACCTATATATGTGGGTAGAGGAGAAGTTAAAATTAATGTTTGATCATTTTCCTAGAATTTTGAAGGATTCTGGACATTTTCTATGAAAACTTTTTGAGGCATGCCAAGGGATAGAACTAATCAATGTTTTGTTAGTTACATTGGATGTTAAAAATTTGTTCACAGTTATCAGCAATGAATTTGGTCTTATGGTAGTGAGGGAAGTATTGAATGATAGAAAAAATTATGATGAGAAGACTGACGCTCTAATTATAGAGGCATTAAAATTAGTCTTGGAAAATAATGTCTTTATTTGTAATGGCATTTATTATAGGCAGAAACAGGGTGTTGCCATGGACACACCCTGTGCGTATTCATATGCAAATTTAGTACTAGCATACTGGGAACAAAATACATATTTGGGCAAGAACATCCTTGGAAAAAATCTTTTACATTTTATGCCAGGTTTGTTGATATTTTTTTTGCTGTGGGCACAAGATGCCACTGAGTTGTTGAGATTTGTTGAATTTATGGAACATACCACTGATTTTCCAAGATTTTCTCTTAGTTTCAGTGTTGATAATATTGCTTTCTTGGGTATAACAATAACTAAGAATATACAAGGTGGATTAGATACAACTTTGCATAGGAAGGCATGCTGGAGAAATCATTATTTAAATGCATGCAGCATGCATCCCAAACATACTTTCAATAACATTGTTCAAGGGCAATGTTATAGAGTGTCTTGACTATGTACAAACAATGATGTATTTTGTAATGAACTTGAAGCACTGAGCAAATATTTAATAGACAAAGGTTACTGTAGAGAGGAACTAGAGAAAGGCAAAGAAGTAGTAGGGTGATAAGGCCAAACCCTGGTTCTCTGGTAAAGCCACGAGCTTGGAGAATAGGAATAGGATGCATTCTTTCTCTGATATGAAGCCTAAGGTAGTGTGATATAGCAACAACATACAAGGAATTTGCAATATAATCAAACAAAATTGGAAAATTTTGAAAAGCTATGAACTCTTAAGGGGCAAGATAGATCCTACACCTAGGTTCACTTTTAAACACAACAGCAATCTCAAAGACCTGTTATGTCATGAACCAGTTTTGAATAAACATGTGTCCCATTTATCTACTAATCATGACAGAATGGGAACTTTTCCTTGTAGACACTGCAAGATGTGTGCTTTTGTGAATAGTCTCAATTATTTTCTACATCCTATTACCAGCAGGAAATATGTCTGATTTTTATGCTGATTGACACACAGAGAATGTGATTTACCTAGCACAATGTAGCTCATGTCCCAGTTTTTATGTAGGAAAAACGAATTGCAAGTTAAAAACAAGAATTTTAAATCATTTATCATCCATTAGGCTTAAGGATGAACACAACACTTTATACCAACATGTAGTAAATTTTTGAAATCATATTTTTTTCATTTATGGTACTTCACATTGTTAATATGGGAAGAAAGGGGGTGACATAGTTAACAATACAGAGTATACAGAGACAAAATGGATTATACAACTGGTTGCTGACAGTCCACCAGGACTAAACAATTCTGTCCCTTTAAAACAAGCCTTGAAAAGAAGGTGGGCTAAATGTAAAAAGTGACTTGCTATTTTAAACTTAATTGTTTAATTACCATATATTGTTAATCATATATAAGATGTTTTAGAGAATGTGTATTTTTGTCTGAATAAAGGCTTCACCCGAAAGCGCTAACGTTTTACAATAAATTAATATCAGTCAGTTTGGACTCTGCCTGTTTGTTTGGTGTTGTTCTAAGTTTTTTGCGAGTGTAGTCCTTAAGGGAAGTTAAAAGTCTTTTTTTACTTCATGCATTCATACTTTATGATAAGGTCTGCTACCCTTGCCATGTGTCACCTGGGTTTTCTGAGCTTACAAATCTAGAAGGTGTGGCAATGGAGTTGACACATCTACAAATATCCTGTGTCCAGGTCAGACAGGTGGTGGACATCGGTTACGATTATATAGAGGAGGGCAATTTAGGGGCTGCAGCTAGTCACAGCACCATTAAATGCATGCCCATTGCATAGAGATATACTTACACACACAGAGTTGGCTGATGTGAGATTAGAACTTCTATGTATCTACTATTACAGACTATAGCTCACAGTAATTATTGCATGCAGTTCGGAGTTTATCTGTTATTAGACTGTCTGCCAGCACTCTTAAAGTGGATGACATCAGCAGGCCTTGTAGAGGAGGGCAATGTAAAGGCCAGCAGTGAGACACAGGGCCATAAAATGCATAGTCATATAGCTTATAGTACTCATTGCATGCAGTTTGCAGTTTATCTGATATTAGACTGGCTGCCAGACCTATTAAGGTGGATGACATCAGCATGCCTTGAAGAGGAAGGCAATGTAGAAGCCAGCAGCAAGTCATAGAACCGTAAAATGCATAACCATTTCACAGAGATAGCCCATATGGACATGACCATAGTGTTGCAAAGGGATATATTTACACAGACATACACGCACACACACACACAGACACACACACACACACACTGTGAGGCCTTTGATAGTGGCTTGACATTATGCCCACTCACACCAGAGATGGCTGATGTGAGATTAGAACCCCTACCTATCTACTTTAACAGATTATATCTCGCAGTATTTATTACATGTGCCATGAAGTTTACCTGATATTCTGCCAGCACTCTTAAAGTGGATGACATCAGCAGGCCTTGTAGAAGAGGGGAGTATATAAGTCAGCAACTAGTCACAGATCCATAAAATGCATAACCATTGCATGAAGATAGCCCATATGGGCATGTCCATGGTGCTGCAAGGGGATATATTTACACACATAGAGTTGGCTGAGGTGACATTACAGCTCCTACCTATCTATTATTACACACTATAATTCACAGCACTTATTGCATGCACCACAGGTTATCTCTGTTGTATATGTGATTGCAGGCACAGTACTTGTAGACTATGCAAACTAGCCTTGTGTTAGACAGCATATGTGGCCTGCAGAGTAATATTGATTGGTACTGTTATTGTATCTAGTGTCTTATGAGTGGGATACCTGTTAATATACCTGTTATGTGTCTACAATTACCAGTATGGCGATATGTGGCTGGTTGCAGTTAGATAGTCAACCATGTGGCTAGGGACAATATGACCTGTCCAAGGCATACATTGAAAACATTGTACATTATAACACCTGCTCACCTGGGTCTGTCTACAAGGTGACATTCCGCAGGCACAGGGGTCTGTAGGTGAGTGGATTATGTACTGTTGCGGTCTTGGTCTGGTTCCTTCGGACAACTGTTGTGATGTGTACGTGCAGATAACCTCAGCATTCTGAGGGTATGTGGGGACATTCTTACATCCCCACACACACACACACACATATATGTGTGTGTGTGTGTGTGTGTGTGTGTGTGTGTGTGTGTGTGTGTGTGTGTGTGTGTGTGTGTGTGTGCGTGGGTGTGTGTGTGTGTGTAACAGGGATGTCTCTGTAAATGTTGCTGTGTGTGTACATTATGTAAATGTGTTATGTAGATACATATGGAGAGTCTACGTATCATTATAATTTATTTTATATATATATATATATATATATATATATATATATACATATAAATATATTATATATATATATATATACATATTATATATATATATATATATATATATATATATATATATATATATATATATATATATATCTGTATCATATGTATATGTGATACATACCGATAGATACACTAATCATGTGTAAGGGGGATAGGGACAGACAGATATGTATACCTACCTCTCTGTATGTACAGACATGTTTCCACATAGCGGGTCTTTGGAAGGAAGAGGCAACAGACTTGCACTCAAGTTAGCTAGGTGTAAGAGCATGCCCAGTGGGACTGTCAGTACTTACAAGCTGACTCCAGGCAGGAGCTACCTGTACTCCGGTCCAGAATTTTGTGTGCTGCAGACATTGTCTACTGCACCTGTTTCTGCAGTACAGCACTCCCCTGAAATTGTCCAAGGCATTCTCCAGCTGTGTGCTGTACTTAATATGTGACTGGGGTATGTAATGTAACACCACACACAGGGTGACAGTCTACATATCTCTCTCTGCACATGCTTTTGCAGAATGCCCAGCATTTTGCCCAATATGTCTTGTCTGTTCCTCATATATTTGTGGTGTTCTGGTAAAATATTGTATAATGTAGTCACTGAATTGTACTAACTACTGACACATTTAAGTGATGGCCCTTTACATCATGCAGCTATTCTGTTCTGTTGTAACCTGCTGTTATACTAGTCACCTTTTAGGTTCTTCAGAGTATATGTAATGTCTGTCTGTAGCTTTGGTCCTTTGTCACCCCATTCTCTCTGACTTTGTCCAGCTTTCAGATTGAGGGGTATAACAGTCTGTGGGAATACCACCATATGACTACCTCACATGCAAAAGATGTGAATGCTGCCAGATTCAAACCATCAACACTATCACCCATTCTAACATCCCTAGCCAATGAGCCACATCAGCCACCAGACTGAAAGATGTCATTCCTCACACAATCAATAACAAACAGGCATACATTGTCACCCCTGCATTACATGAGACATACAACATTTGGCCAGGTTCAATATCACAGTTCTGGAATTGGCTGGTCTGCTGATATATGATTGCAGACATACTGTTACAGTGGTTGTATGAGAACACAGATATGGTGGGAGTGGAGGACAACCAGACCATTTTCTGCTGGCATAGACAGTTGTGTGACTGTCCTGTGACCCCATTGTTTGCCATCTCCCTTGAATAATGTAGTGGATTTTCCAGACATGTGGCCTAGTGCGTATTATGGAGTACATACTATTGGACAGAGTACCTTTTGTCCCAAGTGGCTGTTAGTTCTCTCCAAGTAGCCCAGTTGCCCATTATATTCCCTTGCATATATGGAGTAAGTCCATAAATATTCTACCGTATTCTAGTACCCCTTACAAGTGGTGTATAGTTGAATGACTTACCTTGCGAATACAGCAGTTGACAGACTTAAGTTCGGGGCTGACTCTGTCTAATGAACGTAGTACACAGCCTATACATGGTTAGGTACAGGTTGTGTGGGCTAGCTGGCATCATTTTTGCTATATGTATGTGAGTCAGAGTAAGGTGTCAGCCCCTAGAGCCCTAGGTTGTCAGTGCATGTGCTATGTATTGTCTCTTGGCCAAGGCCAGGACATACTGAGCATGCCTACGTCTGCTTACAGGGTCATCCTCAGGGTTTCCTCCTCAAAATCCCCCTGTGGGTGTGGCTGTGGGGACCTAGACACTGGTGGGGGACTGTGTATCCCTTCCCTTTACTGATCCTGCTGCAGCTGTTTCCACAGGATCATATTGTGTTGCATGGCACATACTGTGAATATCTTTGCACATGTGGCTGGAGAGTACTGCAGGGCTCAACCAGCTATATCAAGGTAATAGAACTCTGACTTCAACAGCCCAAACACATGCTCTATGATGTCCTAGTTTATGTGTGTGCCTTATTATGGTGTTCTTCTGTGTGTGTGTGTACATTTCTGATGGGCACCATCATCCATGGTTCCAGTCCATAACCAGCATCCCCTGTAAATGACTGTGCAAGATGTCCCCCTGTAGCAAACATCTGGTACAACTGTGATGCATGCCAGATATGGGAGTCTTGATCACTGACAGGGCTGCCAGCACATACATTCATGATAATGCCCTCAGCATTGCACACGACCTGGCAGTTGATGGAGTGATATCCCTAGCAGTTGATGTAGATTTTATCCTTCTCAAAGGGTGGGGCCTTGAAGTGTACATGAGTGAAATCTATGGCACCTAGTACCTCAGGGTAGTGTGCTACACAATAGAAGTGTTGCATACTGCTGTCCCTCTCCTCATGGGGTGTTGGGAAAATAAATGTGCTCACTGTCATGCGGTAGCATAGAATCCAGGAACTTGTGGAGTACCCTGGATGCTGATGCCTGCGAGACCCCTATCATGTCCCCAGATGGTCTTTGAAAAGTACCTGTAGCTAGTACCCTAAGAGCTACACATACCTTTGTTTCCACTGGGATGGGTTTCCCTCTGTTGGCTGTGAGTCTGAGCTCAGTGAGTTCTTGTAGTATGTCCCTGTCCACCCTGTAGTGCTCTACAATCTCCAGCTCATGTAGCTCCTGGAAGGATACCCTGGGCCTGAACACTCTTCTTCTCAGTCTAGGCCTATTGTCAGCTGCAGTAGCAGCAGCATTGATCTCAGCATCTAGCACATACAGATGTAACAGACCTGCAGCAGCCCCTTGCATTCCTTCAGTTAAAAATCCCAAGTCTGTACTCTACTGGTGCAGAGTACGGGGGGAAATCAGAATGTAGGGTGTATGCAACCTTTATAGTGCTCTGCTGTAGGTGCAGCCTGTGTGATTAGCTATCTATGATGCATTTCACCTGCCAAATACATCATTACAGACTGTTAATGGCCCTAGTTTAATTAAAACAGGAGTCATCAGTTATTAATATACCATTGGCTTTCTCAGCCAATCTTTTTTTTGGACAGCCTTCCTTGCTCAGCACTGCAGCGCACCGAGCAAACATGCACCACTAAGGTAAACAATGCTTAGCAGTTACTGCACACACACCCATGAAAGGTCATGCTCAGCACAGTGGTGTGCCATGCAAACACACTGAAACACATGCCCTGAAGGTAAACAGAGCTTAACAGCCAGTGTACAGACTCCCCCTGCTGAGCACAGTGGTGAACCATGCAAACACTTGCCGCTGAGCTCCAGTGAGCTTACATATTCTCAGACACACTCCGCTTGATGTCAGCTACCTCTTCTCTGGAAACCAACATGAGTCTGTGCCTACACGGATGGGATCTGTGGACATGGCTACCTATTCAGTAACCACCCTCATTTGCATAGGGATCCGTGCACACAACGTGGAAACTACATGGTTCTAGGCCCTGCCTTGTTGGCAACAGCACCATTCCACCATTGCAGATTCTCCACATAAGGTCCTATAATACATACTAATAAATTTGTTTTTTTTACTCTTTATTTATTTATTTATTTATTTTCATAACAGTATGTTTCCACACTGCAGCATGCTGTGCAAACATACACACATCGTTAAAAAAATAAAATAATTTTAAATTATTTCCCATATGGTTTTGGACACATAGTGGATATTTTTGCATATATCTGCTTCTGCTATGCTATTTCTGTCCATCGAACTACACTTTTGTAGCCTCTGCTATCTCTTTAAATCCTGTACATGAAATTTTTCTGTGTACACTATGGGCACCAACATGGGGTGTGCAGGACTGCCTATCTGCTTGCTGGGTCACTCTACCTCCCTCATTTGCATGCAATTCACTTACTTATGAGGTGATTTGCATGCCAAAGATACTTCTGTGTTGGCGCATGCATGTGTGCTGCCCAGCTGTGTTTACTGGATCATACATCTGCTTACTTTCATGTAAGCAGTGTGCCACGATGCCTACATGGAAAAAAAGTCTGTGTAGGCTTTATTAAATTCCCCCATAGACTTTTATGTTCCTCTAAACATTCTCCACTTAAAATGGGCTGTTCAGGCCAAGTTAACTATCCCGGTAAACAAAAGCCAGTCATGTATTGGGTTTCTGATCGATGTTCACTTAAAATGGATGGATATGTATACCTGGATGTTTGATGTTTTGATTTAAGGAACTGAAAATCTAAAACAGTTTCTTCCCAACCTTAACATATTGCTAGAAATTGCTAATGTCTGATAATTGGTATTCTATAACCAGTGTGGAATGTGTAGGTTTTGTGGTCAAAAATGGAACTTGTTATGCAACTACTGTACTATCTCATGTTTCAACTAAAACTTATTCAACAAAGTCCGGAGGGATTCGGATTTTTACTTGGAAGTATGTGCATAGGTATTTTTATACTGCAAACAGACTGCAGAGAATTTTTTTCTCGGGTAGATAGTAAATGCTGAAGATGGGATAGAGTGTGACATGTTTGTAGATTTCAGAAATGCCCTACAGTGTACACTGTCAGAAATATTGAGGGAACTAATGGCTGTAACTAAGGAAATATTTTTTTGAGTTAGAACACAGGATCTGAATTGTCTAGACGCAGTAAGATCTTATTAGGATTAATGCTACTGGCTACCAATACTCACACACACACACAGACACACACGCACACGCACACGCACACGCACACGCACACACACACAAACACACACACACACACACACACACACACACACACACACACACACACAAAGATACTGTAATTGAAGTACTGAATATTGTGAAAGAGAAAAAAATTAGAGGTGGGATTTTTATGAAAGGAAAGGGGCAAATTACATTGACATATGTGGTATTTATGTGAGTAATACATGCCCAATAATGTCCGGGTGCAGAGGGAGGTTTAAAGGAAAGCAGGAATCAAGCAGTTTATGTAATGTTGGGGGAAACTATAATCGTTTAAAAGAAATAAAACATATATGGAATATATGATGCATGACTATGAAAATGGTAATACAGTTTGTTTTCTTCTCTATCTGTGTATATGTAGCTATGTATTGCCTAATAATTAAAAACAAATGTTTTCAAATCTAATAGTAGAAGTACAAAACATAATTAAAAAGTTTCATGTTTTCTACTTCTACTATTTCCACTATATGGATTTTTGTATGAATTTTTTACATTTATAAAAATGAGCTTTCTTTTTAAACTATGATTATTCAGTCATGTGACTGCTAATTAAGTATTTAAATGCTGTTTTAGGATGGCTGGAGTGTTTTTCTGATGAAGTTCACAGCGTATTAAAATGAATGAAAGCACTAACCTTTGGTGTCCATGACTTTTGGTCTTGGTTTCGAGCAGTTTTTTAGTTTTCCAGTGATTTTGTGTCTTTTTCAAGTTTTTTTGAATAAAAATAAATTAGAAAAAAAGACATTTTCGAAGAAAAACAGTCAGGAATTCTGTTTAATGTGCAGGTGTATAATGATTGTGACAAAAAGGGGAGCAAAATGTTTATACAAGTAGCAGCAGTATGATTTCTTTTAACAACCCCCTTGGCTAAGTACCATCATCAAATAAAAAATAATGGATGCCATACTATATTCTCCTTGTTGACAATTTTCTGATTGCACTTGTCAGATATTAGACTGTAGCTATGTCGAATGTACTTTTTTCCAAGGGTTTTCAGAAAAAAAATGAGATATACAATCAGCTCTTGAATTAAAGTTGAGGTATGTTTCAGCCTTTTTGAAATGGAATACTGACTTACTTTCCCTAGCCTACTCTGAATAAGAATATTGCAGGAATAATCCTGCTCCATTGAAACAGTGTCCCTGGTTATACTTTATTTCAACTATTGTACAAAAATCATTACATTTTACCATGGCTTCACCAATAATGTTATCTTGATTACAGGTGCTAGAAATTTGGACATCTTCTTGCTGTATAAATGTATATTTTACAGATCAATATACCTTTTACAATGCTTGACTATGGAGGCAATTAAGTCAACATCTGCAATTCCACTGATGCATGTATTTAGAGGTGTACAAGTACTTCAGGTCTTATTACAACATTAAGTGCAATAGGGCACACAGACAATAATCACAACTAAGGAATGTCTCATTTTCATTTGGAAATTCAGCAAGCATCTGGTATCCAACAGATTTCTAAAATCAGTAAGAGATCTAGCCATGTTGCTACAAACTGCAATTTGCCTGAGGCAGGTCTGCTTAGACGTAGGTGTAAAAAGGGAGGGGACAGGATGACCAGGAAAGGTCAGGAAAGGTCAGGAGGGTTAGAGAGGGGTGAGCCGGTTGGGAGGGGTAGAGAAAAGGCTGGGAACTGAGCAGTTCAGTCTTTTCAGTTCCTACCTTGGCAGCTTTCAAGTGGTTTAGCAACATAGGTGTTTTTTTAAACAAATTAAGGGTCTCTTTGTTTATTGTTTTGGCTGGGGTTTGCAAGTTTTGTTATGTTACTGTTTTTGTAGGGAAAGTAGTCAAATTATTTGGTATCAGTAGGTTAAGAATTCAAACCTCAGAAAAGAAAGTAGGTGGCACAGTGGCACACCAGATCGTGTTGTCTCCTCAGATCAAGAAATTCCCTGGTTCAATTCTCAGCTTTGGTGCCGCTGTGTGGAGTGTGCATGTCCTCTCTGTCTTCATGTGGGCTTCTTCCAGTGTTTCATTTTGCTGGAAAATTCAAAAGACATATAAAGGCAGTGGGTGAACTGGAAAGTTGCCCATATGTATGAGTGTGGAAGGAAAAACAGCAGGGCTATACACTCAGCTAGATGATTGTCACTGTAGAGTGACTCCCCTGGTCTCATGTGCAAAAACTGGGAAAAAGTGATGGAGTAGGTTAAGAACTGTACATTTTATTATATATATATATATATATATATATATATATATATATATATATATATATATACATACACATAAATAATAGGGTATACTAGCTTGTTGGCTTTAGTTTCTGGAGTTTAATTCTCAGTCACAGTTTAAGGAAGTCTATGGACAAGGACTGTAGGAAGGCCACAGGCTTAGTGATGGAAGGGAGGCAGCTATAAAGATCACCAGCAGAGAAATATTATACAATGTAATATAATAAACATTTAGAGTAAAATAAATTAAATAATTTCAAGCTAGGTTTGGATCTTATTGTGAGGGACTTATGAAAGTCCTTAAGCAAAGGCCATTAGGCCGCTCCTGAAGCCTGGAGATTTTAGTAGCGGGACTGAAATACAAGAAGTACAAGAAGTTGTAGGCTCAGTATTCCAGGTTAAAGCTGTTCTTTCCCACACCATTTATGTATGTATGTATGTATGTATATATATATATATATATATATATATATATATATATATATATATATATATATCATAATAATAAATATGTATTTCTTACAGGCCTTGTAGTGAAAAAGCATATAATGTGATAGTGAGCTCAGGCCTGGTATAGATTGGGGAAGAAGCTGCTGGTAGTTGTGAATTTAACACCAGTGTGGAATGTCTCTAACCATTATCTATAAAACTAGTGTGGGATTTCTCTAACCATTATCAATATCAATTATATTAATAAATTTAATATAAAAATGTAGGATTCAATAAACTCAAGGGGCAAGTGCAGTAGAGGTGACGTGTTTTAATGAGTAGTTGAAGGCTAGTCAGTTAATGTTGTTTTCCTGTTGTGTTTGTTTTTCAGTGATAGATGACGCAGCATATTCAAGCACAATTGCAAGCTATGTTGCGCTTTAAAGGGAAGGATTGATGGAGGAATTATTTTGGCAGGCAGTGGGGTCAGGGCAACTTCTCCAGTAATTAATATACAACCTGGGAACAACCAGTCCCTTTACCCACAAGCAGGGGCAAGTGCAGGTGTTTAGGTGATAGAAGGAAGCAGTAGAGGAAGAATGAACACAGCAGAGGGAATGAGAAGGCCCAGAAGCATAAGAATAAGAAGGATCAGAAGAAGCATGGAAAGAAACACAAGAGAGTAGCAAGGAGGAAGGCAAGCTAACAATAAATGATGATCAAATATTCTTACAGTATTACAGAGTCAAGGAGTTTTTACGGAAGAAGACATAATGGAAAGTCATTCCCAGATTGGTGACTGTGGGTATGCAAATCAAGCAAGTTTATTGAGGCAGGAAACAATGGGTAATTTTTGGGGCCTCAGGGCCAAAGTAGTATCAAGTGGGCTATGGCTAACTGGTTCAGCCTTGAGGCTGGTAGCAAGTGAAATGTTGTCACAGTCAATGAGGCAAATGTTGGACTGGTCACTACTAGTGTAGCTCAAGGTGAAAGTGGAAGTCAGAAGGCAGAGCTACAGGGAGAGGGTTGTCAGTCACAAGATATGAGAGAGAAGATCAGGACTGATTGCATGGTGCAGTAACACTGTATTTGCCACTTGTCTTTCATATAAGCAAGAAAGTCAAGCATCAGATATCAAAGAGGGTGTATGTGGATATATTTTCACTCTTGAATAAAGAGGAAGAGAGACAAAGACAATGATAATGATAAGGTAGATAAGGATAGAAGGGCTGACTATTCAGTAGACAAAAGGGAGGAAGGTAGTGGTAAGGCAGACATGGGAGAATTTGGTGATTGGGTGCTCAATATATGCAGAAAGTCTGGGGAAGAGGGGACCTAACAAAGCAAAAGGCCTGTGAGCTCATTTCAATAAGGTCACCACTATGTGTTTCACACAAGAGGGTCAAAAATGGTTGCAATATGATGAGGATTATAGGAGCATGAGACAGGTATACCCAGAAAGGCCATGGTCCTGGAAGGACCTAGGTTTGTTATGCAAGCTGGAGACTAGTGAAAGCCCAGTAACAACATATTGTGGGTTTCCAGTTAGTCAATGTGGGACTGCTTCAAATATATTTGGCATGTCTGGGCATACAAGGATGATTGAAAACTAACCTTCTGGAGCTGTAGGGGGACTTCAAAGTTGTTTTCAATACAACTTTTGACAGTATTGAAATTTGATGCAGTGCAAGTTTTGATATCAATGTATGGAATGTGGATAGCTGAATCATCCAGCTTAGGAATGTTTTCATCTCCTGGTACACAAAAATAGAACCCTCTACATTCCCCATGATTTATAAAGTGGTGCAAGGCCCTCTTCCAATACCAGTAAGAGGGGACATTTTAAGTGAGAGATTGAAGGTCTATCCAGATAGGGAGGTGTAAACCCTACAAGAACAAGATTTAGGAAACTGGCAAAAGGTAAGCAAAGGAGGGATCACTAAGAATTTGAACTCAATGAGAACATCCAGATATAGGTAGAAGAAAATCAAACCAGAAACTGGAAATGGGGAGATTGGTGGGCCCATTTGCTCATTCACCCTGAAAAGCATTCAAGGTTTTACCTACAGCTATAGTCCCAAAATGAAACCTGGTAAATTTCAACTCATTTGTCACCTATTTTACCCTGAGGGAGAGTTGGGGGATGATTGCATAAATAGAAAAGGGACATCTGTACATTATGCTTTATTTGAAGAAGGGGTTAGATAAGTATGGGAGAAAAGGAAAGGGCCCCAAATTGTGAAAGTGGACATAGAATTAGCCTTTAGGCTTGTAACCATTACTCCTAATGATCAAGTGTGATCGGACTTAGTTTTTAAAGGGTAGTATTACTTGGATAAATGTATGCCAATGGTTTGTTCAGTTGCTTGTGCATCATTTTAAAAGTTTAGTACTTTATTTCTTTAGATAGTGCCAAAGAGAGCTGGGGAAGACACCATTGTTCATTATTTGGATGAGTTCTCATTTTTTTTAGAAAGAAAGATACTGGAAAATGCCAGTGAGCACTAGATGTTTGTATTCAAATATGCAAGGAAGAAGGGGTACCACTAGCAGTGGACAAAGGAGAGGGCCCAGCATGCAAACTGCCATTTCTGGGCATAGAGATAATAGCAGTCTGGGTAGATTATCAACAGGTAAGGTGCAAAAGCTGTATTTAGCACTATGTGAAGGAGAAGGAGAGAAAAAATGAGACTTTAGCAACTGCAGGAGCTCATAAGGTTGATGGATTTCACATACTGGGTAATTCTGGTAGGGCACTCATTTATGAGGCATCTGGCTGCCAAAGACACAGAATGTATGAGGCCACATCACTAAAGTAGGATGTCTCAAGCTATAAAAAACAATTTAGAGGTATAGTTTAAGTCTCTTACAGCGTACAATGGGGTAAAAATATGGTAAAAAATGCAGTCCAACCTGTGCTCAAGGTATTTATGGATGCCTCAGGGAAGATAGGATTTGGGGTTATTTTTATGGGCAGTGGTTCAACTCTACATGGTCACCTGAGGTTAAGGACAAGGAAGGCATTTCAGTCACAGAGATGGAGTTCTTCCCAGGCATAGTGACCTTGGAAATATGGGTGGGGGAGGAGGGAGCAGATGAGTAATAGGGTGGTCCAGCTTCCATTTAGGTAATAACAGTGTAGTCCATATAGTGAACCATCAGCTAGTGGTAAAAGGATGTTAGGCAGGCCGATGAGGCATTTTACTTTTGAATGCTTAACACTGAATGTGACAATCAAGGCACAACATATACCAGGCATTCATAACTCATTGGCATACTCCCTTTCTTGTTTAAATTGCCCCTGGTTCAGATTGCTTCCTCTGAATGTGAAATCAATCTAAGATTGAGAGCCAGATCAATTGTGAGCCTTATGGGAAGATGAGAGTGGTGGTTAATGTGTAATGCCCTCAGTGAAAGAACGAGGGAAAGATATGATAAATGAATACAACAATTTTTACAGATCAGGGGACCATCATGGTAGATTCCTTTAGATGAAATTAAACCACATATCTTGCTAATAAAAGAAAAAGGATGGCATTTAATGTCAGCAAGGAGCACACTGTCAGCCTTGAATTAGTTACATCAGGCTGTAGGGCTGGTTGATTTAGCAAATTTATTTCAGGTGTGAACTGTGTTTAAAAGTTGTGGGAGGAGGCAGGCACCTATGAAGCTAGACAAAAGGTACCCCATGGGTTAATTAGTATTACAGAAACTGTGGGTGGACATCTCAAAAGTATGCTCTTCAGAATATTTTATTTTATTTATTTAATTTATTTTATTTGACATTTGTTGACTGGGTTAGTATGACTGGGCAACAGCCCTTTTTCAGCAGAGACTTGAGGAGAAAAGCTCCAATAGAAAAAAAAAGAAACAAAGGTAAATAAAATGGAAAGATATACAAATAGGTTCATAGGGTCATAGGTTCATACTAGACTATCTGCCCTGGGGCAATTATAAGCCTAGCCCGATTCTGTATGGCTTACGCCACCCCTTGATTTGAGTATACTGTGCCCTTTTTAAGGTTTAGTTTACTGTGCCTCTGTCTAATAGTGACACAGGAGTAATCCCTGGGACAAACTTACGATCCCCCATCCACCTATCGAGATTCTTCTTGAAGAGATTCAGTGAGGTGCTCTGCCTCACATGAACTGGAATTCTATTCCAGAGCGAAGGGAGCCTCTGGGTTATGAACCTGTCCCTCCAGCAAGTTCTATTTATTTCTGTGCTGAGGTTCAAGTCCCTCGAGCATGTGGCTCTAAGGGATTTAGATTTACTGAGGTGGAGCATGTCCATTAATTCTGGATTTGACATAGCTTTGTATGTCAGGCATAGATCGCCTCGAAGTAAGCGGTATGCAACTGAGTAGAGCTGGAGTTTTTTTAACCGAGCAGCATATGGCATCTGTTTGAGATCCTTGATCCTCTTGGTGAGATACTTTTGGGGTCTCTCTAATTGCTGCAGGTGTCGGGTAAGGTACATCCCAAAAGGGGCATTGTATTCTATGATGGGCCTGATGAGGGATGAATAAAGGGGCACGATTACCTCTCTTGATCTACATGTGAAACCCTTCGTGATAAGGTGGGCTATGTAGAAGGTCTTTCTAACCACTTTGGCAATGTGGTTTTCAAAGGAGAGAGTGCTATCAACTTGGGTCCCCAGGTCCCTAATAACTTTCTCTGTACTTAATGGGTTTCTGCCTATGTGGTAATTTGTGGGCACATTGTTTTTGCCAAAGGGTATGACTATACATTTTTTGGCATTTAGCTTTAAACCATGGTGCTGGCACCAATTATCTGTCTCTGTGAGACCTTTTTGAAGGATGTTTGTGTCAGCTGGAGAGTCGATTATGGCACCCAGTTTGCAGTCGTCTGCAAACTTGGTGAGCCATAGTCCTCCCACATTTGCCTGTACCTCAGAAAAGTATATACTGAACAAGAGTGGTCCCAGGACAGAACCCTGTGGGACACCACTTGTGACCGGTTCCGAGTCTGACATGGCTCCAGCAACTCTCACTCTGTGGGTTCTGTCTTTGAGCCAGTTTGCGACCAATCTTGTGACATAGGGGTTTATATTTAAGCTGGATAACTTATCTATGATGCCCGAGTGGGGTATTTGTGTCAAATGCCTTTGCAAGGTCCAGATAGGCTGTGTGGACTACCTTCCCTTCATCTATGGCTTTGGTGACTGTTTCGAAGAAGTCAACCAGGTTCAAAAGGCAGGATCTGCCCTTGACAAAGCCGGACTGGGTAGGATCTAGTGTCTGTAGGTCCCCAATGTCTTTGTTTATGAGCTCCATGATGATCCTCTCCATAGCCTTGCAGACTAAGCTAGTCAGGCTTATGGGGCGATAGTTTCCAGGGTCCGTAGAGGCTCCACCTTTGTGGAGTGGGACCACTGTTGCTGTACGCCATTTTGTGGGCACATATCCTGTAGTGATGCTGAGATTGTATAGCTGTTTTATTTGAGGGATTAGTTCCTCTTGGAGTTCATGTAGGACGCAACCTGGGATGCCATCTGGTCCCATGGAAGCAGTGTTTTTTGCTTTGTAGAGGGCAGCCTTCACCTGAGCATCAGAGATATTTGGGAGGCAGCCCTCTGCCGGGATAGATACTTGCTCTTTTGGGGGGGGTGGAGAAGTTTGCACTGAACCTGTCTGCCAGGATATTGGCGATGTCTGTGGGTTCAGTGTATTTTTTGTCGTTTACAATCAACTCAGAACAGGTCTGGGAGTTGCATCCCAGGTTCCTAACATAACTGAAAAAAGCCTTATGATTTTCTTTGGTGTCCTGTGCAATTTTTCTCTCGAAGCTGGCCTTGGAGGATTTTATGAGGTATCGTAATTTTTTGCTAGTACTGATCAGAGATGCCTTCCCTATTAGGGATTTTGCTCTATCATGTAGTAGCTTCCTCCTTCTGTTGTACAGTTTATTTATGGCAGGGGTCCACCAGACTGGATGCCTGCCTTTGGATGATTGGGTCTTGGTTTTGTTTGGGATAGCATGATCCATGCATTTCCTGGAGATGTCCGTAGAATGCATTTATATAGGATTCTGCAGTTTGGGCTGTAGTTTTCACTGGCCCTGGGGCCTTGAAGGATTCCACTTCGGTTTTGAGAAGTGAGAAGTTCACTTTTGAGAAGTTTTTCACTGTGGTTTTCTGGGCTGGGGGTGGGGTTGGGATGTGGACATCCAGTGAAATTAATTTATGGTCTGATCTTACCAATGAGGGATATACGTCTGGTGTGGAGCATAGAGTCTCCATGTTGGTAATGATCAGGTCTAGTATGTTGTCCCCTCTTGTGGGAGTGGTGACTAGTTGTTCCATAGCATTTGAGTTTATCATTTCCAGGACCCTTTGGGCTAAGGTGCTGGGGCTTGAGTAGTGCTCCCAGTCAATGTTTGGGTAGTTGAAGTCACCCAATATAATGGTGTTCGGAGAGATCTTCATGTTCTCTAATGTCTTCAGGAAAGCCGAGTGGGATTCCTGACTTTGAGAGGGTGGTCTGTAGGATGCTATAAACTGTAAAGCAGTCTTGCCCACTGTTAGTTGCACATGGATGGTCTCCAATACTTCGTGCAATGCCACTAACCTGGAGGTGTGGATATCCTTGATAAATATGGAAACTCCCCCTCCTTTTGTGGTTCGGTCCGGGTTTTGGGGCCGAAAAGCATGATATGAGGTATAGTCTGGTAGTGCTGGGGTGCTCTCTGGAGCCTTGAACCAGGTTTCTGTCGCTGCACAGATATCAATGTTCTCCATACTGAGGAGAGCTTTGAGTGCGTGCAGCTTGCATCGTGCGTGCATCTGAGCAGATTGTATCTAGACTAGGCATACACAGTACAAAATTCAGAAATGTCAGAGAAAGCATACAAATAACAACATTCAAAAATAATGTACAATATATACAGCAAAATAGAGTACAGTCAGTTTTGTGCATATAATAATATAAGAACATATCATGAGAGGACATAGGCTAGTGAGAGCTACAGGAGAAGCAGAAGAGTTAGAGGCACATAATATATACAGGGGGTTGAAACCCATGAATAAGGTCAGTGGCCAGACAACAGTTTAGGAAGCTGAGAGTACAAACAGAAACTGTTAACATAGTATCTGAAAGCTGAAAAGTGGGAGAGAAGTGGGAGAGATAAGTTGAAAGTTGTAAGGAGGGAAGATATCTTGAGATGACTTGAAGCGGAAGAATATTATAGAAAAGTGGAGGTTATGTTAAGTAGGGTCTTTACATACTGTAGGCAGGACCAAGACTTATAGAGATTTTCCTTCAGGGTTGTTTTAAAGGAGTTAGGTTTAGTTATACATCTGACACTTAAGGGCAATTTATTCCAGGCATTAGCTATGGAGTAACTGTAAAGGAGTATTTTTATTAGGCTTATAGACTTGTAATAGATGCTGTTGAGAGCTACAGATAGCATGGTTAGGAGCGTATGGTTGGATTAGACTAGAGAGAGGGGAGCACGAGGACAGTTCATGAAGGATAGAGTGTGCCATGAGAAGCTGGGGTAATAAAATTTGGTGATGAAATTCCAGCCAGTGTATGCTTTTTAGACCAATGCAGTGCTGGCTTTGATAAGGTTGACTGGAGGCAAATCATGCAGTGTTATTGCAGGTGAGTTCAAGCTTGGACAAAAGATTAGACTGGAGATTTGTGAATATTAGGGCTGCCTAGAGTGTGGGAAGTAGGAAAGCTTGTGCAAGGGAGAGTCTTAAAAATTCATGTGGAATTTTTTATGCCTGTATAGCAGGCCCAGCTTTTGATGTGTCTTTTTAATACAATGCTGAGTGCAGAGATTGAACTTATATTGGTTGTTGATAAGAACACCTAGAAGTTTAGTATGAGGTTCAGTGGAGATGGTTGTGTTGTTGAGGGAGGAGACAGTAAAGATGGCTTTGTGATGTTTTAGAGTTGTAGGGAGGAATAGGAGAAGTTTGGTTTTCTTTGGGTTAAGTAGTAGTTGCCATTTTTTGACTGCATGAAGGGACTCATGGGTGAGGGTATGGAGGTGAGCGATGTTATCAGAGTAGGAGATGATTGTAGAGTCGTCAGCATATTGGACAATGGTAGAAAGTAGGCAGGAGGAGTGGAGATCATTGATAAAGATGTCAAAAAGTAGGAGTCCAAGGATGGAATCTTAAGGTACCTCTGTTTGAATGGGTAGGAAAGGAGAGAAGTTGTATTGCCATTTCACTGCCTGGAATCCAGTGGAGAGGTAACTTGAGAACCAGAATAATCTGGAGTTGGAGAGGTTTGGTGAAATAGTGTTGTTTAGTGCAGCATTTCTGTTGGCCTTCTATGGGTCTTTCAAATGGTCAGAGATCATTCAACCAAACAAGAAGAAGGTCAGCAGATAGTGCTGCCATTGGAACATGAACAAATTTTGGGAGAGGACCTAGGTTTATGTGGCTAAATCCAAAGCAGATAAGGAAGAAAGGGGTTAGTGGATATGAGTGCCAAGTTTGGAATGGGACTTGGCTGCAGTGTTGTCTGGATATCAAAACCTAAGGGGTAAGCAGTTAGTTTGATTTTTTTTGTAAGCCACAAGGAGACCCTCTCACACAGTATCAAGTGAGGGCAGCTTTATGTGAAGCAGTGAAGTTGAATGGCTTGGATGCAGATAGAAACATGTAAACAAAGTAAATAAACAAAACCAACTAGATAAAAAGACAGCTTGCTGTAATATCCTAACACACGTTTATTGTTAGCACTTTCTTGCAAGTCCGATGCCTGCACTTCTTCAGACAAAGTACATTCCCAAAACACAATCCTTAAATGCATCCATGGTGCAATTAATTACCCATTAAAATTAGTAACAATTATTTAAAGATATACATCACTATAAATACATTCTATACTATAGTTAATATAACATTTATATATTAAATTAAATATATACCACTCTTCCGTAAGAAACTGGATATTCAAAAGATTATATTAAAATTAAAAAACACTATTGTTTTTGTCGTAAAAATGTTTTACAAATAGAATAGAATTGAATAAGTTATTCCATAATATAAATTAATTAAAATTCAAAATGTAAAGACTTCCCCCCGGATTCACGAATCCTCCGTGTAAGACTTAATAAGTCTTACTCGGAGGCTGCAGTTGAATGGTATGACATCAGCATGCCATGAATATTCATGAGGGCACTGTGACTCAACTGTAAGTCTTACACAGACCGGGCAGGAAAGCAGGGGGTGTGCCCGACTGCCGAGCAGTCTAAACGGCCACGCCCCTGCAAGGTTTGTAAAAGGAAAATGAAAGTACACAAGAGCGAGTCCGCTCAAATATCCTTTTACCCAACACCACACTCCCTGACATTGTAAACCCCCATCACAGTTATGAAAAGTAAAAAATTAATTTTATTTTTTTTAAATTCCTGAAATAGCTGCCCGTATTTGCGCGTGTGTGCCTATTGCTTATCTGTAGTTAGCAATTCCAACATGGAAGAGCATAAGAAAAAATGTCTATGCAAATCATTTAGCAATAGCATAATGGTAGCGCGTTCGTACAAAGAAGAGGCATTCACGGTTCGGGCCCCACCACTCCCCTTCTTATTTATGTTTTAAATCAGTACATGAAATAATACCTGACACATATGATTAAAATATCAGTAAAAAGCAGTGAAATGGCCAAAGTATCAGTGAACAAAATATTAAATTTTTAAAGGATCCTGATACATAATTGCTTGCAGTGAAGCAGCGCTTTACCCAGCGCAATAGAGTTGCCCATAGTTTAATAGCGCTTTACCCAGCGCAATAAATTTGCCCATAGTTTAATAGCGCTTTACCCAGCACAATAGAGTTGCCCAAAGTTTAAGAGCGCTGTACCCAGCACAGTAGAGGTGCCCATAGTGAAATAGCGCTTTAACCAGCGCAACGTGTTTACACGGACGTGCGCGCCGTGCCAACCAGCGCACCGTAGGGCAACGTAGAGCAAAGTTGCTTAAATGCAGCCACACCCCCTAGCCTGTCTGGACAGTATGAAAATAAAATGAATGACAAGGTTCGAACCCAGGACTCTGTGCATCATAATCCAAGCATAGAACCACTAAGCCATTACATTTTAGGAGAAACAGCCACTGTTAACATACATATACTTAGTAATGGTAGATTAACCATTACTAAGCAGGTCTGCAGTCAGCTGAGAATTTTCAAAAACGGCCAGTCACAAAAAAGTGTGGGAAATGCGGCATATTTAAGCCCCATAGGCGGGAATACTCACCATAACTGATTGTAGCTCACATCTGCAGTTAGAATGGCTGGTGCAGAAGAGGGTACACGCTTCCGAGCGCAACATTGGGGTATCGAGGAGTCGAAATACATGGTTTGGCTCCTTGCCCACCATCATGAGTCAAGACTCCTGCAGGGCCAGTAACAAGGGACGGAGTACAAGGCAGAGGCTTGGAACCGGTTAGCTCATGACCTCACCAGTGTCACAGACGTTCCTCAGACTGGTGAGCATGTCCGTCACCACTATGCAGACCTGAAGAGACGGAAGCAGGACCACCTGAACCAATGGATACAAGAGGCCCGTGGGATGCACGATGCCTCACAACTGAGTAGATAGCCATGGAATGCAGTATGTAGGAATTGATAATTGATTCAGTATAATGGATAGGTATGTCTCAATATCCCTTAATTTACTTTACAGCTGCAGGTGACCGTGCTGCGAATCAGCAAGCCTATGCACATAGGCTGCTAAGGCTGCACCACCAGGCAGATTAGTGATTATTCTGCATGTATTGTTATATAAAATAGGGGAGAGAGCATGAAATAAAGTGTTGTAGTCCAATAATACAGCCATAAATGGCCTGAATAACTCCTCTGCATGTACTGTCAGATAAAATAAGTGAATGAGCCTGAAAAAGAGTGTTCTAACCTATTAATAAAGGTATAATATCTCTTGAATATGTCTTCCATATGCACCATTATAACAAATAAAGGAGTGAGCCTGTGGAGAAGTGTGTAATGTCATTAATAAAGGTTTAAAACCCGGAGTGTGTCTGTGTCACTTAGTTTGAAATGTTGTTGCACCCTTGCATTATACAAAAAGTACTGTTTTAAAAAGTGCTGGCAACCCAGAGTTGTGCAGTCCCATAAAAAGTGGGTGATGGAAGTCCTAGTAGCTGTGAAGCATATATACAGTCCTCAACAGTCAGTTACTGGCTGGCATGCATAAGTAAATCTGGCACACGAGTAGCATGTTAATTTGTTCTCCAGAAATGTGAGTATGTGTCAGGAAATGCAGGGTTCTGTACAAATAGAAGTGAAATGTCATGTGAAAACATCCAGATATGTAGATAAAGAAATATAAATGCAATCAAGGAATATGTAGCAGTAACATCTGCATCATGGACAGTTAGTATGTCAGATATAGGTCAGGTATATATTGAACTAGCCAAACCCATTACACAACCTAATGCATGGTGGCAAGTGTAATAATACATGTAGGGGATATACACCTGCAGTCACTAGGAATGTAGTATAGACTAAAGTAATTATAAGATGTTAATCGAGGTTTTTTTCTACACCCTACTGTATGTGCATAAACAATGCAATTCCACACCTCAGTGGGTATGTGTAATCTTAAATATTTGTTGGGATATATCTCCTATTGTTCTAGAAATATTTGCATTCATGTTGATGCATGTGTCCTGTTCAAACCCCACAATCATGGTGGCCTGTTGCTACCAAACATCCCTGCATGCTGTTGGAATATCCACTGTCGTTCAATATATGCATGTGATATGCTTGCTGTTCAACTGTTGGAACCTTGGTGTGTTGGGTTAATGGGAATATTACTGCATGCTGTTACAACTAATCTGGAATGCTGTTGTTTATGTTGTAATTAAATACACCTAATCACAGAACGTATGGGAAGGCCGGTCCCAGCAGACCCACCTGTCCCTCCTCAGCTGGCTGGTGCACCTGGCACCAGCAGGTCTGGTGCCCAGCCCAGGCTCCCCTCCTCTGTTGGTCCTGTCCCACCTTCAGGTGGAAGCACTGCAGGGGATGGGGCTCGTCCCCCCCCCATGCAAGCGTGGGCAGAGAAGGGCCACCTGTCACCCTTCGAAGGGTCCGAGCTGTGGTGCATAGGGAGATCCAGCATTCAGTCGCTGATCCCCTACACCAGCTCGAGGCAAGAGTGGTGTGTCTCATGGGTGAGCTTATCTGTCCTACGCAGCCCCCAGCACAGCCAGCCTCGGGGCTGTGAAGGTGCAGTGGTGACTGCCCATGAGTGGGGATCTAAGTTCCACTGTTACCATCTGTGGGCTCATGGGCTTGCGATTTCCAAACATCCGCCCCCATCAGTTGTGTTCACCCACCCCATCTGTCATACACCGCCCCTGTATGCGTCTTGTCTGTCTTGTCTGTTTACCTCCCCAACCTACCTCCCTGAACATACCTACTTCCTCTACTTCAATTTCCACTCTCACCTGAGAAAAAAAAAAGGGCAATCTGTACCCACAAAAAAATTATGCCCCATACATAGCTGCCCATTTCGCACACATGTCCACTGGACATGTAAACTGCTAATTATAATTGGCAATACAACATACTTTGTTGTCCTCACCCCTCTCCCAGGGGTGGAAGGTTTCAAATTTCACTCCAAATGTATTGCATATGAACAGCTGTTGCTGGTAAAGAAATGGGCAGCTATGGACCTTCCCTACACCCATCCTGCACATCCCGAGCTTGTTTACCTACTGTCTGTTCCTCTTTGTGCCCCCTTTTTCACCACTTTCCTATCTCCCCATTTTCTTTTCTTTAAAATAAATTAGCGTGGGGGTTAGCAGGAGTAAGCAGTTTTATGCGGTAGTAAACGGCTTTAAGCGAGTGTGCACTTAGCTAAGCATCGCTAAGCATCGTGCAAACCTGGGCAAACCCGCTTACAACTGCTTAAAAGTGCCTTAGTCACTCTATGGAAGGGCCCTTGTTCTGCTCAGCAGCAAAAGAAAAGACCTTTGCCAGTCTCGAACCACAGACCAATGACACAATAGACTGCATGAATTACCACTACACCACAGTAGATATACAAGCAACTTGGTGCTGACATAAATATATCATGCATTACAATGAGGGAATGTAAATGGAAATTAGGAGTGGTATAACACAAATTCTGTTCTGTGGGTCTTTACCAGCAGTTGTTGTGGAATTGCATGACATGACTGTGAAAAGAGAACCAGCCATCCAAGCAGGGAATAATGCTACAGTAGCACCTTACAAACACCACACAGTATCAGACCAGGCTAAATACTGGCAAAGTTGATTAGGGCAGAGGCCAGACACCCCAACTGTGACTGCTTTACAGGGATGTCCCTGATTTGTAAACAAATGGTAGCTGTGCCCCACTGAATCACTCTGGAAAGTACTAACTTTAGGCAGACAAGTGTGGACTCACACTTAATGAATAATCTCAATAGGTGAGAGTAGACACAGCTTGCACGTCAGAAAAGGTGTAGGTATAGATATGCTCTGATTCCCAAGAAAGTCTCAACTGCAATATGTCTTTAATATATTGCAGGTGCGTCTAACGTATATGTACCTTTCACTGAGGCCATTCAGATACATACCTGAGAGTATCTGAGACCTGGCAGAGGCAGAAACACACAGGCATATCATCATTACTGCTGTTACACACTCTGCAAATAGCTTTGGAAGGAGTTCCACAAGCATGCCCTTATGTAGGAGTACAACACAGAAATATCAAAGGATGTAGCCATGTACTGTTAACAACCAACTGTACCAATGCCAATGTGCCAGTGCTGAAAAGACTGGTGTGGTGCACAGACAAAGTATAATAGGTTAACCTCTAGCTACCATCTGGATATGTCCACAGGTGGGAGCTATGCAGACAGACTACTTGCCTTGATAGACTAACAGGTACACAGCAATCCTGTATGTTCAGCAAGATAAACCTCACATGATAATAAAAAATGCTCTTTGCAGTTCTGCACCCCTACCCAAAGGTACAACACACCTGTGTATTCAGGCAAAAACCAGGGTGTAGGTAGGCATACTCAGTACTGAAATATGTCCAGTTGTGTTGAGCAGCCTGTGCTAATTGCAACACAAACAAACCACAAACTGTTCAAAGGTGAATAACGTAATAATTTCAGTATAGCAGTTCACAAACACTGCATGTGCCACAGGAATACAGTGCACTAACCACATTTGTACTGCAGTTAAATGTGTAATTCAGAAAGAAAGTACATACTCCGATGTATCCTGTGTTAGCATTTAGAGGGGTGAGTACATGTCTACACTGAGAAGTGTGTACTGGAAGCAGCAACATTCAGGTTTGAGTACAACATGCATATCACTGGCTACAACCCTAGCTTCAGATAAGAGACATATACCAACCTGACTGACACAATGGTGTCCAGAGCAAACAAGCATGGGCCCCACCTTGGAAAGCTGAAAGGGCTATGACTACCTAACCTAGCATTTTATAGCAGTGGGATGCAATCACAGTGAGTAATGCAATCAGCACACAGCAGGCTGCATACAATTACTGAATGGTGGGCAGCAATTGGTGCAGAGGCTGTCACATGCACAAGTGCAGATACCTAGAAAAGCAGACTGTACCTGCTGTCCACACAAGCAATAATATCATTGCAGGTACAGGGAGATAGAGAGTGAGTGTAAGAGAAAGACACAGACAGAGACAAAGACAACAGAGAGAGAAACCGAGACAGAAACAGAGGGAGAAAACCCAAAACAAACAACCAACCAAAAAAAAAAAAAAAAAAAAACCTACAAAACTGTAACAGACAGAGCAGGGAAATACAAAGGTAAGGTATGTAACTCATATGTATGTGTTGTCATGTAGTAGATGTCCCTGAAGAGTACTTTACACACTGCAGATATCTGTTGATGAAGGTTGTTATGTGCATATATCTATGTAGGTCGTAGTGTGTGGCATAGAAAACAGCATGCAGTGCTGATACATGTCATGTGCTGGTTAAACGCTGTGGGACTGATTTGTCAGATCTGCTGTGTTACAGCCAGTGAGGTCTGCTAAAGCTACATGTGCCGAGTGCACCCACATGCATTCTGCACAACACTGTGCAATATAATCACATAACTGTACATCCCACAATTGTTGATATATATATATATATATATACATATATAGAGAGAGAGACATGGGGCCATATGTACTGCAACAGGTGTGTGGTGACTAAAGCATGGACTGTAGACAAGTATTGATACTGCAGTGCTATTTCTTCTTTCCAAAACACTGTACCCATTAACTACCACATAGATAGAGATCTACCCAACACCAAAGGTGTGATAAGGGAACATGGGACACAGGTGGACAGTAGCCACCTCTGTGATAAACACAGTGCCACACTAGACCTGTAATCTGTCTGTGTGGTATGTGTCATGACAACAGGTGTGTCATCTATGGAAATATAGGTCAGTGTTCCCCTCTACTCATCACAATGCCCTGTGTGGTATGTACCTCACATGACAACTACAGCAGGTGGAAAGGCCACAGACATACCTCACAGAGGGTAATACTGGCTGCAAACAGATGCCCTATGCAGACTTGACTCACAAAACCACATCTAGACTGTATTGCATACCGGCCACACAGAGGTGACCTCTGCCGGACATACAGAGGTATGTCACACCATAGCTAGGTAACAACCACCATGGCAACATATCACAATCCCTCCAAGATACACGCTGTAGGGCCCTAAACCTCATCAGCTCACTAAACAGCACATGCTAGAGGGATAGGTTCCAATCTCAGAGATATGCCATACACTGGAATAGACCACCTAGCAATAGCAAACAAGGCTCCTCATTATCAGTTGTCATAAATACCCCTGATGATTGTTTGGTAGATTGGTAATACACCCCAGGAACCCCCTCTGTGGTTCAGGTTGGCAGGGGCAAGTGAAATCTAGGTACACATATGTCAAAGGCCAGGGTAGCATATGGCTAGGCTGCCGTAGGCCCTAGGGCCAATAGCATATAACCTACCTATGACACTATGCACTTACACATGTACTCAATGCAATACCTGCTATGTGAGGTTGAATAAGTGTAATGCTGAATGTGTGCAAGGTCTGTAAAGGTGTGACAGGTTAGTGTGAAGTTGTATCTGACATGGCAGTGTCTATCCTAGCTGTGACGCCAGGGAAAGATGTGTATTGTACTGTTAGGCAGACATAGTAGTATGGCATACAATGTGACGTAGTTCCTTGTTGACGACCATGGTGTCTCATTGTAGGCTAAAGCAATACATGTATGCTTAGTGAGTGGTACTGCTGGTGAATCCAACTCCCATAGGAACTGTAGTACTACCTGAAGCTGTAGGCCTAAACAGCACAGTATGGTGTGTGTTCACATTGCTTGTAAACACTGTCTTGTGTGTTTCCTGTAGTCTGCACAGAGGACAAAACTCAGGCATAAGGGTCTGTAAGTAGTGGCACACAGTACTGTATGGTACACAGGTAATGCTCATCTGTGTTGGCATACAGCGGTGCATTGTATGTTTGTCAGATGTGTTTGTAATTATGCCTGTACCATGGCTTCTATCATATGTGTGTTACAGGGTATACGTGTGTATCCAGCAACATATATACTCTGTTACAGCAATATGCCACCTATAGTAACAACTGTACACATATGTTAGGCAGGGCTATGGCATCAATGACTAGGGAGGTTGACTAGTACTACTGTAAGTGTACTATACATTCATTGCAATGGATGACATCTCTGTTCTTGCATTGGCGTGATATATACCCCTGTGTCGAGGTTGTGCATTGTGCCACAAAAAGTGTGCTGGGTACTGTTGTATAGTGATGTGGTATATGGAGTATGCCAGGCACTGTTAGTCAGTTGTGGCCTGAGAACCAATAAGTGGTAGTGAACGTGTGTAACCCCTGACAGAGAAATGGATGGTATATAGGTCAGTAAAGTGATATCTTTGGTTAAAGGTTTAAAGTGTGCCACAGGACTTGCTCACACATATTGTTCATATCTTTTTCAACCAGATGGCCCACCAACGCAACCCATCATATACAGCAGCGGAGGAAGATGATATTGTCCAAAGCCTGGAGCAGCAGTACACAATGCTGTTTTCCCGAAGCAGCCAGCACCAGCAGGAGCAGACTGCACTGTGGCAGGATCTTGTTTGTCGGGTAAATGACATAGGCATGCATAACCAGACATATGAGCAGGTATGCCAGCACTGCAGTGATTTAATTAGACATGTCTGGTGGCGTGCATCTGATAGCCAAAGACAACAGCTTGCCACAGGTGGTAAGGTGGCCATTCACCCCCCCTCACCAGAGTGGAGGAGCTGCTCCTAAGCATGGTGGCTCCTGGACAACAGCAGCAACAACCTGTGACATGTGTTGTCATGGAGGCCAGAGCCACCCAGCATGTTCACATGGAGTGAGCAGGTAACATGCCCTATCTGTAGACTACAGTTAACTGTATTGTTAGATTATGTCTACGTGAGATGTGCAGTGTGTGTTTAGCAGTTGTGCTACCTAGTGTTATGCAATACTGATATGTGGAATTTTATCTCTACACCTGTGACTGTTGACTGTTGTTCCACTGTAGTTTAGCATACCCACTGTAGCAATGCCACAGTTGTGGCCACTGATGAACTCTCTCATATTCTCGTAGGTCCCTCTGGTGTGACAGCAGGGCAGACAATCCATGCTGGTGAGTGTGGTATAACTGCAATGTTGGTAATGAAATGTGCATGTCATAGGTGAGGTGTAGGCCATGTACACGTAACACACCTACGCATAATGCATGCCGTGCATGTTTGCTGTAAGATGTTGCACAGCTCAGTAATGTCAGTAGCTTCCTCAATGACATGCAATACACAGAGCATCAGACACAGTTGTGGCAACACCGTACTGCACATTGGATGGGCATAGTTGCTACAGCTGTACACAACATAACACGTTTATCATACACAGTACACAAAAACATGCTACATATGGTGTTACCACACACCCGCTGTAAGGCTTCAGTATCCCACATGTCATCCACACACACATGATGTACCTCAGGGGTAGAGGCCTATCATGGGGCTGTGCAACACTCTTCAACACATAACACAGTTGTGTTAGGCAATGCTCCTTATTGGGCACCTCACACACCCATGTACAAAGTGGCTGTGTAATTGTGAATGTAGCCATGGCACTGCAGTTCAGGTACAGCATGCTAGGCGGTGGTCTGTTACACATTAGTAGCCATGAGTGAACACAAGATGCATGATGATGATGGCACATGGTACTACACCCCATCCAGTTACAGTGACCACAGTACTACACATAACATTCATTGCTTTGCACCTCATTGTTGTGTGTGTGCAAATATATGCACCTATACACAATATGCATAGCATGTTGTGTGTGTGCTTACATATGCCAGTATACACAATATGCACAGCAGTCGCCATCTGTACAAAGTGTCACATATATGTCCTCGAATGCTATTGGGTGTATAGGTCACATGACACACATTGGGTATGTGTGGTGTTTAATGTTGCAGCCATAACCACTGTACAAGTTCCATGTTGAGCATTGGGATTCCTTCATGTCTACATGCACCACTCATCCTGTGTGTGTACATATTATGCATGTGCTACACCTGTGCCCACTATTATCTGCTATGGACACAGACACTGTAATCACACATGGCAATCTATGTGCCACACAGATAACACATGCAGCCATGGTATGTATACCTGTGAGTGATGGTGCACAGGGCATTGCAGAGCTGATAATACATGCACAGCAATGTTGTGTCCATCTACACATTGTGCTCCAGGGTGTAGCCAATCACTGAACAACTACACACATGCATCAAAGCCATGTATAATGTCATTAAATAGGGCCATCTACACTTGCACTGCATGGTCTTGAGTAACACATATTCTGCATGCTGACACGTGTGAGGTGACTGTTTGCCTTGTGATACTGGCACCCACCTTCACTCATTATTGAGTATATGTTGGATTGCTGGTGTGTGTGTGTGTGTGTGTGTGTGTCTGTGTGTGTGTGTGTGTGTGTGTGTGTGTGTGTGTGTGTGTGTGTGTGTGTGTGTGTGTGTGTGTGTGTCTGTGCTGTAGTGAGGAGTGTATTTGTGTGCATGTGTGCATGTGTTCATGTGTTCATGTGTGCATGTGTGCATGTGTTCATGTGTGCATGTGTTCATGTGCGCATGTGTTCATGTGTGCATGTGTGCTAACATCATGTACAGATTGTAAAGTGTGTTTCCTGTCTTCCTCTCACAGGTGCTGAGCTTGGGGTGGCTGAAACCAGCAGGGAACCTGAAGTCACTGCCACTAATAGTGGAGATGATGAGACATGTATTTTGGCACAGGAAGGGTTGACAGGGTCTGTCATTGGTCCACCAATTGACAGTACACAGCGTTCAACGCCATCTATGCGCACACTCATACTGCCGATATATCCCTCATCACCAATGGCCTTAGCCGAGGGACAGCATACAGTTGGCATTGACCAGAAGAGTGTGGTATCTATGGCATTTGCATCCCCTCACAGCAGCCATAGCCATATTCCTGGAATGGTACCACATAGGCGGATGTCCAGGGGTTCTCAGGAGAGCACCACTGGTCATATTGCCCCTGGCAGACGTGCCCCCAGAGGTATTACAACCTCCAGTATGTTCCGGGCTGTAATGCAGGCACAGGCACATATGGAACAGTACACCAGACAGGGACTAAGGGTGCAGAGGGTTCATTACAGCGCTATCAATGACAGCATCCGTGACCTTGCCGGTGCCATACGGAATTTGACCGAGGTCATTGATAGACGTTGGGGGGAGACAATAGACTCCCTCCATAATGTGCCTTCCATGAGCCAGGACCGTGCGGGATGGGTGAGATATCAACACAGATGCATGCCAGCAACAGCAACAGCTGGCATTCAATGCGGACGGCACACAGATCACAGCCACTCTTGTAGTGGCAGTACCAGCCCCAGCAATGCTGGGGGTGGCCTGTATATTGACTGTCCTAGTAGACCACATGCACATGGCTCTGGCCAGTCCCAGCAGGGACATGGGTCCAGTCGTCATACCTCTGCCTCTGATGATAGTACCCAGTCAGGGTTGGTACCCGATACTGCCCGTAGCACCCCTGCCAGGCACAGGTACTGTGTCCATACCCAGAGACAGTGATCTGTACAGCCTAGCAGGTACAGTCTGTGGCTGTCCCACAACCTCCCGTATATGGCAGCGACATGGTGGAGTTGTGTGCATGCAGACACACACACATTAACCAAACAAGTAGGGCTCACACATGCACACAGACATTACATCAACATTGGCCCATGCTGTACTGTTGTCCCTCACACACACACACTCACACACACACGCACACACACACACACACACACACACACACACACACACACACACACACACACAGACATGTCGATTGGATGGGTCAATGTCGGGCTCTGGCAAACCAACAACACACCCTGTGCATATGATGACACCTGTGCCACCTCCTGTCATCTGTAACATTGATGCAGGAACAGGCTAACATGGTTCTGATGCACAGGGTGACATTATAGCAGTGTAGCAATATTAGCAAGTTGTCAACAGGAAAGTGTAATGATATCTTTGTAGGTATATCTGAGCAGGCATTATGCATCACAGCTCTGATTGTCAATGTAGCATTGTTTACACTAGTGTTAGGGCTAAGTATGTATTGTCCACCCATGTGCCACTTGGCTGAAGTGTACAGTGTTGCCAGCATGTGTTAGTGAGTGAGCAGTACGTGTGTGGTGCGTGCATTACAGATTAGCAGGTGTACATCTGTGAACATGGTGGGTGCGCACTGTCTGCATGTACCTGCATAGTGGACACATGGGATGTGTGACATACCCTGTTGTACACATTGTTAACATCTCATAGTATCTTTCGATGGCCAGTATGCATTCTACTACAGATATGTACTAACATGGGTACACATGTGTGCATGACATGGGTCGACAGTATGCTGTGGGTGATACTGTTGATACCTGTCAATGATTTGCAGTCTGGTAGTATACACAACCTCAACAGCATGACTATAACCAATCATTAGATGACGTCCTGACAAATGACACACAGTTGTAGGGAACTCAGTAACAGTTGGGTCCTTCCGGTACTATATTATAACAGTAACCAGTGGTATTGACTGCCACCCGTACCTGGGACCACACCTGTTGGGCATTTAGCCCTCTTAGGTATATGCAAACACACTAGGGATATGTCCATCCACATCTGGAAATGCATGCATTGGCCTACAATGCATTCCCTGGATGGGACGCATATCCTACACAAGGGTATCATACAGACAGATACCTGTTGTCCAATACATGCTGTATAGCAGTAAGCCTACTATGGCATAGTCATCCACATTTACTATACATACTATCCCGAAAGTACCACATAGGTGGTAGCCCTCAACATGTATGTTGGGTAACAATGTGTACATATAGTCACATGTTATGTAATCTGTCCCTTGGTATCCACATATCCATAGGTATTGTGGAGTCCCTCGGTGTGTCACATAAGACATTAGGGGCCTGAATGCATATCCACAGGGCTGTTGTACACCTATAATGACTGTCCATTATTGCCAGTCTTTGTTGTGTATGAACATGTCTGACATATACCCCAGGCATGTACCCTCACTTACAGTACTCTATAGTAAATGTCATGGGTGTGTGTGGCACAGATGACCTTGGACACAGATCATTACAGTTGGTGGGCTTGTCACATACATACATATGTGACCTATGATCTGAGAAGCAGTGGCACAATCTGTCAAAGGAAACAAATGTATTCATGTAGTATACAGGCTTCACACCTATGTACTGATTGAGGTCACATGTACACATTTATTTGCCATGCAGATACCTGATGTGTGCAATGCATATACTGTTTTAATCATGACATGTCATACCATAGTAAAAGCAAAACCCACACTGCATTAACCAACTGTGTCACACACACTCAGCAATTGTAGGATTCAAACCCCTATCTAACTATGCTATGATACTAGAGACATGTGCATTAACGCAGCGCGCTATATGCTTTGCTGGGTGGCTTCTCTTCTCCTGTTATATTTGTAGGATGCTAACATCATCAGACTTTCCAAAGAGGAATGTACCTCTTTTAATTTGTTTTCCCAGTCTCCAAAAAGGGCACTCTTCTCAAAGGAAATCACACACACACACACCCACACACACTGTCAGTATTTGCAGGATTTAAACCCCTACCTAGCTATGCTACGATATTAGAAACATACGCATTAACACGGCGCACTATATGCTTTACTGGGCAGTGTCTATTCTCCTGCTATATTTGTAGGATGCTGACATCATCAGAATTTCCAAAGAGGAATGTACCTCTTTAAATTTGTTTTCCCAGTCTCCAAAAAGGGCAATCCTCTCAAAGGGAATCACACACATATAGTCAGTGTTTGCAAGATTCAAACCCCTACCTAACTATGTTATGATATTACAGACATATGCATTAACACGGCATGCTATATGCTTCACTGGGTGTTTTTTATTCTCCTGCTACATTTGTAGGATGCTGACATTATCAGACTTTCCAAAGAGGAATGTACCTCTTTTAATGTGTTTTCCCAGTGTCCAAAACGGGCACACCTGTCACAGGAAATCACACACATACAACCCCCCCCAAACACACACAGTCAACATTTGCAGGATTCAAACCCCTACCTAACTATGTTTTGCTACTAGAGACATATGCATTAACATGGCGTGTTATATGCTTTACTGGGTGGTTTTGATTCTCCTGCTATATTTGTAGGATGCTGACATCATCAGACTGGACATGGTAATGTGTGTACACTTTGTTTTATGCAATCCCACGAATGAGCCATGTAGGTCAGCAGGTGTCAACAGCTTGAAAAGGACCCCATAATCCTTACCTTGTGTGATCTATCTCTAGACACATTGACATTCCTTCATATGTTAACACATATTTATGCACAGATTGTTGGTTTTGTGGATATGACGTGTCAGGGGTGTTGATAAAGGGCTATTCAAAGTCTATGTGGGACATGTGCAGCTCTGTTCAGTGATGTATGTCCTGGGTGTCTACCTTGCAAACAGTCTAGCATGTTTGAGAACCATGATCTGCACATGAACATACCACAGTCGGTAGGGTTGTGTGTTTCCAATAGCTCTGTGTATGACTTCAACTATGATGGACTCGATGGGCTTGCAGATCAGACTTCATAGGCTTACTGGACTATACTTCCCATGGTGTGTGTGCACTTACACTTGTGGGGAGTGCCATATGTTGCTGTAACACATTCAACGGTTCCAGATCCGGTGGAGAGGGTGAGGCTCGACAGACTGTTCAGGTGCAGGGTCTGTTTGTTCTGTAGTTCATGCATGACACATATTGGGAAACAATGTAATCCAGTTGCTGTCATGCTTTTGGCTTTCGGGGGAGCTGTTCAGCCATTCTACATGTGATATCCCCTGGTATGATAACTGGGACTTTGGTCAGTGGGAGGTGGGTATGTCTATATGGGCCTGTCTGACAGGATGTTGGCATTGTCAGTCAGGTACAGTTGGCCCTGACTCAGGACATATATGAGTGTACATTGCTATTTATGACATAGCTGAAAGAGATGTCATGATTCAGTCTGGAATCCTTCTCAGCTACTCTTTACAAAACACCAACAAACCTGAGCACTAATCCCTGTTATACTCTTTTACACACTTAACACCCTACTGATCCTTTGTGATCAGGCTACGGAGTATGTCATCATAATATCTTGCCATGTCCAGGGGTCGGTTTCGTGTGTACTCTCCAGTCCAGCTAGTGAATATTGTGGTTTTGACACATTGTCACATCTGCCTCATGTACACAGACAACCCTCTCCTCCTCCCAACAAACTCAGATATATGTGAGAGATGCAACAATATTGACATACAGGAGGCTGAGCTCTCTCGACTCATGACTGGCATAGTCTATCAGGTGGTGAAGGTAACCACACACACCACATATCAGTCTCACATAAACCTATAGTGACAGCAATCAAATCACATTATCACACATAAACATACTCAGAGGCTCTACATAAACTCTGCCTAAGCAGCAGAGACCTCCAAAGCAGACACACAAACAACTGCTACCCCACTACAATACCCACATATCACATAGTTCACAATGTCAGTGTGCCACACAGTCACTGCCCTTCGGGCTAAACAACACACCTAATACACTTGTAATAGGTGACACTTATTGTCAGACACACTGACGTCCCACTCACCAGGCCAAACAAGGGAATAGTCACTTTGAGCTGTCTCTCGGGTGGCAGGATCCACAACATAACACATGTACTCAGGTCACTCCACAGCAAGTGCAGGACTGGCTCCAGCATTGTCCATGCTGGTGCGTACACCCTCATATGTCCCTCCCTGGACCACATGACATGATACATAGAGGAACTCTCTGATCATGTAGCCCAGGCCAGTATGATCCTGACCTTGTCTAGCCTCTTACACTCACCAAGTATGATGCCACAGTATACCAACAAACTGATCACGTTTAACAGTTGGCTAACATATTGGTGTCATTCACAGGGGATACAGTGTCTTTCAGCTTGGGGTGACATGCTCGACATGCCACGTAGTTTCCCTATGGACAGCTTGCACCTGTCACCCTTGGACTTTCGAATACTGGCTAAGGCAGTTGCTACCACCATACTGCCTTTTTTAAGCGGGGCTCAAAAGACAAACCCACCTCCATAGACATTACAGAGTACATGATACTGAGCATAATGCTGCTCAACACCAGATGTGTTACCCTCAAATTGCGACCACTCAGGAATCTCCTCAGTATGGACAACAGCGATATCTGTGCACTAACAGACACCTGGTTCAGGCTCCCAAATGCACACCAGCACTACCAGGTTATATTTCATACCATGCTTTCTGACCACAAAACTCGGAATGGCCAACACAAATAGGGGGAGTATCCATATACATCACAGATACACATACCTCCAGGTTGGTAGCACTGCACAAAGCATCACAGACCATACATATGCACCTAACATTGTGCATATCTGCCTTTTGGTTTGTTCCCTGCTACAGATCACCCTCCCAAACTCATGAACCACACTCAGCTTTCCTGGGAACACTGGACAATATGAAGGTCTCCCCAAACACCATTATATTGGGTGACTTCAATTATCCACACATTGACTGGGGATAGTACTCAGGCCCAAACACCCTCGCCCAACAGTTGCTACTATTTGTACACTCATATGCTATGGCACAACCAGTCACCAGGCCCACAAGAGGGGACAACATATTGGACATGATCATCACCAACATGGGGACTCTATGTTCCACACCTGAGATATACCCCTCATTGGTAAGGTCAGAACATACATTTATCTCACTGGACATCCATATCCCATCCACACACCCATCCTGGGTAATCTTGGTGAACTTCTCAAAAGCAAACATCACACTTCTACAAACCAAGGTGGTATCCTTCAGAGACCCTGGGACAGTGGTAAGTATGGCTCTGACTGCTGAATCCTTTACATACACATTCTATGGACACCTAGTGGACTGCATGGATCGTGCTATCCCAAATAACAACTGGACTCACTCCTCCAATGGCAGGGGACATGTCTGGTAGACCCTGGCCATTAATAAGCTATACAACAAAAGGAGGATGCTACTACATGATAGAGCACAATCCCAGACAGGAAAGGCATCTGTGATCTGTACTACCAGACAGCTACAATCACTCATGTATTTATGTCAGGCCCGCATCTAACGGACAATTGCACCAGACTCGTAGGACACTCACAAGGCCTTCTTCAGTTAATTCAGGTACATGGGTGGACACTCACTGATATGCTATGAGTTACTGCATACTGACTAAACATACCCTGAACCTACAGACATTGCCAACATCCTGGCAAACAGGTTCAGTGCAGATGTCTCCCCCCCCATCTCTCCTAAGGAGCTACTGTCCATCCCAACAGAGTGTAACCTCCCTGACATCACAAATAAACAGGTGAGTGCTGCCCTCCCCACAGCGGACAACACAGGATCAATGGGACCAGACAGTGTCCCGGCCTGCGTCTTACATGGGCTTCATGACAGACGTAACCCTCACATTACATCACTGTTCAATATCAGAGTTACTGCAGGATATGTACCCATGGAATGGCATACATTGATAGTGGTCCTGCTCCACAGAGTTGCTGCCACAATGGACCACAGACAATATCGGCCTATAAGGTTAACTAGCCTGCTCTGCAAAGAGCGTACTGTAATGGGACTCATGCACATAGACATCAGCATTGTTGTGGGCAGATCTTGCCGCCTGGACCTGTTCATATTCTTTAAACAGTTACCAGGTCTGTCGGTGTAGGGATGGTTGTCCACACAGCCTGCCTGGACCTTGCACAACCCTGCAAAACAATACCCCACTCGGCCATTATGCATAGGCTCACCGGCGTCGATATCGACACATATCTCACACGATGGATTGCTACCTGGATCAGGGATAGCACCCACATGCTCAGTATTGCAAGTGCCATGTCTGACTATACACCAGTTACACATGGCATCACACAAGGCTCAGTCCTGGGACCTCTCTTGTTCAGTATATATTTGTGTGACAGGAGGAATATGGCTGACCATGTTCGCAGATGACTGCAAACTGGGTGCCATAATCAACTCTCCAGCTGGCACATGCATACTCAAACGGGGTCTCACAGAGATAGGATGACTGGTGCCTGAGCCATGGACTACAGCTAAATGCCATTAGTTGCATAGTCATCCTCTTTGGGAATAACAACATGCTCACATATTACCACATAGGTAGTAATCCATTACATACGGTAGTAGTTGTTAGGGGTTTGGGGACACAACTTGTTTGTACTCTCGCCTTTGACAATCACATTGCCAAAGTGGTTAGACAGAACTTCTATATAGCCCACCTTATCCTATATGGTTTCACATGTTGATCAAGTGAGGTCATTGTGCCCCTATACTCATCACGACCATGCTTGGTTACAATGCCACATTTGGGATGTACCTTACCTGACACCTGCAGCAACTGTAATGGCCACAAATGTTCCACAACAAGCAAATGTAGGGACTCACATGGATGCCCTGCACAGTTCAGATACAGTAAATCCAGCTGTACTCAGTCGCTTACCACCTACATGGATGGGTTGTGTGCCTGTAGTTTCAGGAAATATCTGACCCAGATTTAATGGACATGCTCCACCTCAGGATATCCGACTCCTTTGGAGCTACACACTCCAGGGACATATACCTCAGCACAGATGTTAATAGGACATGCTGGAGGGACAGATTCTTATCCCAGAGGCTCCACTCACTCCAGATTGTAATCCCGGTTTTGCATGGGCAGAGCCACCCACTGACCACCTACAGGAGACATCTTGACAAGTGGATGGGTGATCGTATGTTTACCCATGGGATATCTTCTGGGTCCCTGCTAGATAGAGGCACAGTACACTAAACATAAGTGGACTATCTTGTGTGTCCTACTATTCACAGGCACAGTGTTCTACTTTGACAGGGCTGCGAAAGCCAAACACACTCTGGCTAGGCTTGTACATGCCCTAGGGTGGATAGGCTAGTATCGACCTCTGAACCTATGCTAATGTTCAGGATGCACAATGTTTATTGCTGATACTGTTTGCAGGTTTTATCATCTTTGCTTTCCCACTTTCTATGAACAACTTAGGTATCTGCAGAACATATTTGATTATGACAGGGATCCACTATATTATATATGTGTCTGTTGTCCTATAACTGTGTGCACAGGGCAGATTGCTGGATAGTGAGAGGTTCCTGGGTTAACACATGCAACTGCCTGATATGTGTGGCCTACTGCTGTACTCTGACATGGTCTAAGTGTGTGAGCATGCCCAGTTCAGACTGTCAGTGTTCTGTTGCCTGACATGTGTCTCATTTATTCAAGTGTGTGAGCATGCCCAGTGTGACCTTTCAGTATGTTGCTGTCTGAGGTCCACTACATCTGTTGATGTATGTGTACATGTCCAATATTAACATTTCTACTGTGGGTGTTGAAAGTCAGGTTCTAGTCTTACTGCGGGACTCACCTTTGTGTCATAACTTGACAAGGATTATGCTGTGCTTGCAGGGTTTCCATGGAATACTTAGCATAGACTTATCAACATTTCTTCATACAGTCTGACCACTGCAATACTGTCATGGCTTAGTGGTTCAGTACTATGACTATAGTGCACAGTATCCTGGGTTTGAGGTCCATCACTGCTTTATATTTTCATACTGAGCAGACCAGACTGCTTAAGGGCCAGTAGAGAAAATATGAGCATGTTGCCTTTTGTTCAGCTATGCCCTGCGTAGGTTCATAGGTTCATATTACAAAATACCACAAAATACCATCATACTGGGAGACTTCAACTACCCAAACATAGATTGAGTACATTATTCTAGCCCTAATACCCTAGCCCAAAGGTTCCTGGAATTCATAAATTCAAATGCACTGGAACAACTAGTCATCTCTCCCACTAGGGGAGATAATATACTAAACCTGATCATCACAAACATGGAGACAAAATGCTCCACACCGGAAGTATACCCCTCACTAGTGAGATCTGACCACAAACTAATCACCCTGGATATACATATCCCACCTCCACCCCCAGCACAAAAAAAACACAGTGAAAAACTTCTCAAAAGCAGACTTCACTCTTCTTAAGGCTGAGATGGTATCCTTTAAGCCCACTGTGCCAGTGGATACCACATCCCACAATGCCGAATCCTTCACAAATGCTTTCTATGGACATCTCCAAGAATGCATGGATCATGCAATCCCAAACAAATCCAAGTCCCTCTCCACCAAATGTAAGCATCCTGTCTGGTGGCCATAAACAAATTGTATAACAAAAGAAGGAAGCTACTGCACGTCAGAGCGAAATCCCATGAAGGGAAGACATCTCTGATCAACATTAGCAGAAAACTACGTTCTCTCATAAAAACATCCAAGGCAAACTTTGAGAGAAAAATCGCTAAGGACACTAAAGATAACCACAAAGCCTTCTTCAGCTATGTTAGAAACCTGGGCGGAAACCCTCAGATATGCTCAGAGTTGGTTCACAACAACAAAAAATACACTGAACCCACAGATATTGCTAACATTCTGGCTGACATGTTCAGTGCAAATTTCTCCCCTCCTTCACCCCCAAAAGAAGAAATACTTATCCCAGCTGAATGTAATCTCCCTGTCATCTTAAATGTCCAAGTGAGAACCGCCCTAAACAAAGCAAAAACACAGCATCAATGGGACCTGACGGTATCCCGGGGTGAGTGTTACGTGAACTCCAGGAGGAGCTAAACCCACACATAAAAATGCTATTTAACCTTAGCCTTACTTCGGGATATGTACCTGAACACTGGTGTACAGCAACAGTGGTCCCACTCCACAAGGGGGATGCCTCTACAGACCCTGGAAACTACGGCCCCATAAGCTTAACTAGCCTGGTCTGCAAAGCTATGGAAAGAATCATTATGCAACTCATAAACAGAGACATAGGGGACCTACAGACACTTGACCCCATCCAGTTCAGCTTTGTAAAGGGCAGATCCTGCCTTTTAAACCTGGTTGACTTTTTCGAAACAGTCACTAGAGCCATTGATGAGGGCAAAGCAGTCCATACAGCATACCTGGATTTGGCTAAGGCCTTCAACACAATACCCCACTCAGGCATCATAGATAAGCTAAACAGCTTAAAAGTAAACCCTTATGTCACTAGATGGGTTGCAAACTGGCTAAAGGACAGAACCCATAAAGTTAAAATCGCTGGAGCAATGTCAGACTCAAAGCCAGTCACAAGTGGTGTCCCACAGGGATCTGTCCTGGGACCCCTCTTGTTCGGCATTTATTTCTCAGATGTTAAAGCAAACATGGGAGGGATGTGGCTGACAAAGTTCGCAGATGACTGCAAACTAGGCGCCATAGTTGATACACCAGCAGACACACACATCCTACAAAAAGGCCTCACTGAAATGGACAACTGGTGCCATAGTCACGGCCTTAAACTAAATGCCAAAAAATGTATAGTCATCCCTTTTGGAAAAAACAAAGTACCCACAAATTATCACATAGACAGCAACCCACTGAGTACGGAAAAAGTAATCATAGACCTAGGGACCCAAGAAGACAGCGACCTCTCATTTGGCAGCCACATTGCCAAAGTGGTTAGAAAAACATTCTACCTCGCACACCTCATCATGAAGGGATTCACATCCAGATCCAAGGATGTCATTGTACCCCTATATTCCTCCCTCATCAGACCCATGATTGAGTACAATGCCCCATTTGGTATGTACCTCACCCGGCATTTGCAACAACTGGAGAGACCACAAAAGTACCTCACCAAAAGGATCAAGGGTCTCCAACATATGTCTTATTCTGCCAGACTAAAGAAACTTCAGCTCTATTCAGTAGCATACCACCTGCTCAGAGGTGATCTCTGCCTGATGTACATGGCCATGTCCAATCAGGATCTGATGGACATGCTCCACCTCAAAAAATCCAAATCCATCAGGACCATGAGAGCTAAAGACTTAAACCTCGGCACAAGTATGAATAGGACATGCTGGAAGGATAGATTCATAACCCAGAGGCTTCCCATGCTTTGGAACAGGATCCCAGTTCGTATTAGGCAGAGCCCCTCACTGACTCTCTTCAAGAGAAATCTTGATGAGTAGATGGGAGATCGTAAGTTTACCCCAGGTGTCACATCTGTGTCACTGCTAGACAGGGGCACATTAAACTAATTCTATTATATAAGGGGACCTTCATTGTGTCACTACTAGACAGAGGCACAGTATTCTAGATTTATTCTGTACATTTTTGTACCATTTCATGGGGTGGCAAAAGCCACATCACTATGGCTAGGCTTACAAATGCCCCAGGGCAGATAGCCTAGTACTATACTATGACTCCAGCAATTCTGATTATGTGGGTTCTGTCCTTGAGCCAGTTTGCAACCCATCTTATGACATAGGGGTTTATATTAAAGCTGGAGAGCTTATCTATGATGCCCTAGTGTGGTATTGTGTCGAAGGCTTTTATGAGGTCCAGGTAGGCTGTGTGGACTACCTTCCCTTCATCAATGGCCTTGGTGACCGTTTCAAAGAAATTGACAAAGTTTAAGAGGCAAGATCTGCCCTTTACGAAGCCAAATTGGGTAGGATCCAGTGTCTGTAGGTCCCCAATGTCTTTGTTTATGAGTTCCAAGATGATCCTCTCCATAGCTTTGCAGATCGGGCTAGTCAGGCTTATGGGGCGATAGTTTCCAGGGTCCGTAGAGGCACCACCTTTGTGGAGTGGGACCACTGTTGCTGTACGCCATTCTTTGGGTACATATCCTGTTGTAAGGCTGAGATTGAACAGCAGCTTTATGTGGGGGTTTAGCTCTTCTTGGAGTTCATGTGGAATGCAGCCCGGGACACCATCTGGTCCCATTGATGCTGTGTTTCTTGCTTTGGAGAGGGCGGCTCTCACTTGAGCATCTGAGATGTCAGGGAGGCAACACTCTGCTGGGATAGATATTTGCTGTTTAGGGGGGGGGTGAGAAGTTTGCACTGAACCTGTCTGCCAGTATGTTGGCAATGTCTGTGGGTTCAGTGTATTTATTGTCATTTTGGACCAACTCTGAGCATATCTGGGAGTTGTCACCCAGGTTCCTAACATAACTAAAGAAGGCCGTGTGATTATTATCTTTAGTGTCCTGTGCAATTTGTCTCTTGAAGCTGGCCTTGGATGATTTTATGAGGGATCATAGTTTTTGCTAGTACTGATCAATAATGCATTCCCTTTTAGGGATTTTGCACTATCATGTAGTAGCATCCTCCTTCTGTTGTACAGCTTATTTATGGCTGGGGTCCACCAGGCAGGACACCTGCCTTTGGATGATTAGGTCTTGGTTTTGTTTGGGAAAGCATGATCCATGCATTCCTGAAGGAGTCCATAGAATGCTTTTATAAAGGAGTCTGCAGTTTGAGCCATACTTTCCACTGGCCTGGGGGCCTTGAAGGATTCCACCTCGGTTTTGAGAAGTGTGACATTAGCTTTTGAGAAGTTTTTCAATGTGGTGTTCTGGGCTGTGGGTGGGATCAGGATGTGGATATCCAGTGGAATTGATTTATGGTCCGATCTTACCAATGAGGGAAATGCCTCTGGTATGGAGCATAGAGTCCCCATTTTGGTGATGACCAGGTCCAGTATGTTATCCCCTCTTGTGGGGGTGGTGACTAGTTGTTCCATAGCATTTGAGTTTATAAATTCTAGAAACCTTTGGGCAAGGGTGTTGTGCCGTGAGTACTGCTCCCAATATTTGGGTAGTTGAAGTCACCCAATATAATGGTGTTTGGAGAGACCTTCATATACTTAGACCCAGCTTGTCCAACATTGCTCAGTATTAACCAACATTGCTGGACATTGCCCAATATTACTCAACATTGACCACAGTTGTGCTAGTTGGTGTGCGCGATTTTCTTTACATATACTGCATGGTGGTAAATGCTGTTTAGCACTGCTTTATATTGCTTAACACATGTCAATCATGCCTCAGGTGGTGCTGCAGGGCTGGCTATGTCAGATGCACATACTACACTCCCTATACATGTTTGGAAGCAGGTGGTGTCAACTTAGGCATCCATTTTACTATATGTGCGAGTCAGAGAGAGGTATAATTTCCAGGGTTCCTACTGAGCCAGTGTATGTGCTATACGTTGCCTCTTTGCCAAGGCCAAAGCATACTGGGCACACCTCCTTCTGCCTACTGGGGCAGGCTCAGGTTGTTCCTCCTCCGAGTCATGCTCTGCCTGTGATGGCCTTGGCAATGGTGGGGGGCTGTTTGGCCCAGGTCTTTGCTGGTCCTGCTGCAACTGTTTTTGCAGGATCATATTATGTAGCATAGCACATACCATGACAATTTGGGTACATGTAGTTGGTGAGTACTGCAAGGCTCCACCAGATGTGTCCAGGCACCGGAACCATGAATTGAGCAGCCCAAACACATGCTTGATTACATTTTGTGTTTCTGCGTGTGCCTCATTATGGCATTCCTGTTCAGGTGTGTGTGCATTTCTGATGGGTGTCCATCAGCCATGGCTCCAGTGCATAGCCAGCATCCCCCACCAGGTGACCATGTGGGATGTCCCCATTGGCAAATGTCTGGTACAGCTGCATCAGACAGATGCCAGATATGGGAATCATGGTAGCTTCCAGGGCAGCCAGCACACACATTCAATATTATGCCCTGGGCATCACATACAACCTGGCAGTTGATGGAGGGGAAGCCCTTGTGGTTGAAGTAGACCCTACCCCGCTCACCGGCTGGTGCTTTGATGCATATGTGCGTGCAGTCTATTGCACCCACTACCTCAGGGTATTCCGCTATTTGCTGGAAGAGATGCATATTGTTGGCCAATTCCTAATGGGATTTGGGGAAATATACATGATCACCAACATGTGCTGACATGGCATCCAGGAACTGGTGCAGTACCCTGGATGCTGATGCCTGTGATATCCCCATCATATCACCAGTTGGTCTCTGGAAGGTACCTGTTGCTAATATTCTTAGGCCAGCACATACCTTGGTTTCCACTGGAATGGGTTCCCCTCTGCTGGTTCTGTGTGTGAGGCGTGGCCTGCACAGCTCAACAATTTGCTGCAAGAGGTCTCTGTCCACTTTATAGAGCTCCACTATCTCCAGCTCATGTAGCCCCTGGTAGGTTACCCTGGGCCTGTACACTCTTCTCCGTCTCCTCACTGTGGGTTGTCCAGCAGCATTTGCATTATCACCACCCTCAGCATGTTGCATATGTCGCCTTATAACAGCAATGGCAGCCCCTAACATTTCTTTGTCACAGTGAAGCTTTTTCAGTTTTCACTTCTATTAGCTTACTGCAGCGTTGCAGTCTCTTGAGAGAAACATAATGGACTGTTGTTTGTAGAGTTTTAAGTGCTGGGATGGGCTGGGTTAGTGTAATGCCTGTGTAATTGCCTGATTCTGATTGTTTTCACCTGCTAGCTCTGCTAGTACTCCCTGGTAACTTACTACTATTTGGTGTGCTTCCTTTTTCCTTTCTGTTTCCTCAGGGGGGAGCACCGCGCACACAAGCACAAACACGCACACAGCAGCTAACACGCACGCACACATGCTTACACAGACTAAAACTTGCTTATTCATGTTAAAACGCGTGCACACCAGTGCAAATGTGCTTACAACTGTTTACACAGCCTTACATATGCTTACTCCGGCTTACATGCACACACACTGTCTTACTCGGGTTTACTGGCGCACATGCACGCTCAGCAAGACACATTGGTGTTATCCACGGCATACACCTTCAATTTCTTTACTTTACCTAGCCTACCTGTTGACACACCTCTTTCAATGTTATGTAAATGTCATCTGACACATGCCACTCAGCTCCAATGAGCTTCACTTCTTTCATACATGCCCCCCTCGTGATGTCACCTATCTTCTACTCTGTTGCTCTCCTTATCCTACTACTCCTACACTCCACTGACTGTGCTCATTTGCTATGTATACTTGCGATTCACTATCCTAACCCTCATTTGCATAGGATTGCCTACTAGTGCTTGGTTACATCTCTTAGACTGAGCTTCCCTCCTTAACAACCTCTACTTGGTGGCCATGTTGTCTTCAGCCTTCCATTCACTTGCATTGTAAATTCATATCAGCTATAAAATCCACATTTGTGGATCTTAATTATTAATTTTCTGGTTTTTAGGGTGCAGTGCATTTGCACGGCACTGCGCTATGCTTAAACCCCGGAGATCGGGATGAAAAAAAAAAGTTATTTTATTTTTATTTTGCATCACGTCACATTGCCAGTGGCCATATTTTTGGCCATTGGCATGCTTCCTCCTGTATATATTGGAACTAGTTGCAAATGTGGGCTTGGTGGAAGTTTGCATGTCTTTTACCAGCTTATTATTTATGTGTGTATCTCAGTTGGTTGAAAGAACCATGCACAGTTGTAGATGTCATCATGGAATGCAGCAGGTAAGTATCTGTCTATGTTTGCATTTTGTCAAGAGGTGCGCATGCTGACAATCTGTCCAATGTAGCTCTGCAGTTCATAACCACAGGTGAACAAGAGATGTCTAATACAGTTTTAAAAAGAAGGCCTAACTTGCATCTCTTTTCCCCCATTGATTCTTTCCATGAGTGTTACTTGTTCCCCATCCACCAAGATCATGCTGAAATTTTATAATATGTCACTCTGCTTACCTGTTCCAAGAAGACTTTTCCAAGTTTTCACTACTCATTCAGTGCTGTTTCCTTCAACAAGCTTATCCTGAGGAGTGCTCCTTATTGAATCATTGCATTCTTTTTATTGTACTGCCACACTCATGCATACCACCAAGTTACTTGTTCTTGGTGTTAAGTATGGGTCTTATATAATTGCATTTTTAATGATTGTGTCACCCTATTCCTCCATTCACACTCAGTCCTTCCCCAGCTGACTTACTTTCAGAGTCCGTAAGGGCAAGAAACTATTGCAGGTGGAGGTAAAATGTGTTGTTAAGGCTTAGGGAAACAAAACAAAGAGGGATGAGCACTCTGTACATAGAGGGCAGACCTTGCATTGTAGCTTCACCATGTTCTATAACCCGTGTATCCATGTGTGTGACTGCAACTTATCTGCTCCATAGTACCCAATGTTGCTAAGACTAGACAACATTCATACAATGCGACAAAATCTTCTACCCTGTCCCCAATGAGGGAGAGCTGGCATTATCTCAGTCCTCCATTTACCATGCCAGCTCTCCACTTACCATATCATTAGTTGATATCAAGTCATTGACTATACAGCCAGGCATCATACATACTACTACTGTGCCAGTAGGTCAGCCATCTTATATAGAGTTATGCAACCCTTCTACAGGAGAAAGGATACAACCTGAAGTTTGCTTTATACATTTTTTAATTTAAAATGTTTTCATAAGTAAAAGTTTTGACCGATCTAACCTTTCTAATAAAGATTTTCTATGCCTATCAATTTTCTTATATATGGTATATATGTTTCATATTAGAACTCATCACTATGCACTTAAAAATTACATAACTATTTCTGCATGTCTAGAGTTCATCTGATCCAGTCTAACACAGCCCCCTTGCCATCTTGTTTCACAAGTTTTCCCTTCAAACATTTTATCCTTTTGTAACTGTCCTTGTTGTAAACATTCCATACGAAATCCCCAAATGTGTCTGAACTCACTAGCTCACTAATGCTATTAGTTGCCTGATGCAACTCATTCAGCCTTAGCATTTGGCATTATTTTGATCACTGTTATGTCACCTGCATATTTCATGTGAAAATTGCTACTGTCCATAGCTATGTCCTTCATATAAATTGAAGAAAGCATGTGCCCAAAAAATGCTCACTGGTATTCCTTTTCTGAACTGTAATTTTCTTTTTTGGATATCATCACCCCTTTTCCTGGACTCTTGTAACTTTCATCCTTAGCTGATCAAGTTTTAACTTTTCTACTACCTTTCTTCTAAATCAACTTTCTTCCATCTTTTTTTAAATGCATGGATCTCTCTGAAGCTCTTTCACCTGCATATTAGTTATTTTCGATGTGTTGCATTCCCAAGAAAGCTCTTACCTATAAATAGACGTGCTGGTAGATATTTGCATGGCTTCTTGTTTATATTTCCATTTACATAACCTTTGTTAACCACCTTCAAAAGTATATGTCCCACATTCAGAAATATAAGGAACCATTTCACTTCTGTCCCAGTCAAAAAGTTCCCATGGGATTTCACATCTAAACCTCTGATGAATAAAAGTATTAATACATGTGCAACTGATGTCACAAGTTATAACTGTTGTTCTTTTAGGCTGGTCCCTTTTAAAACTCTCACATTTTTAGATACTAAAAGTGGATTACACATTTTACCAAATCTTGAGTTTTCCACAACAAATCATACTTATAACTGGTGCAAAGGACAGTTTTACTGTATCACCCAAATCAAGGCTCATATTTATGGTATTTTAGTTGTTTCTCTTGCTTCATATTATTTCACATATTTTAAATACCAACCCATATTTTCTGCAATAAGTATAGAGAGCTACAGACTCATATTTTATTCAATAAGTAGAAGAAATTTGGAAATTGTTGCTTGTAATGTCACAGGATATTTTCCACTTTGTCTTATTTCAGAGTTTATAGCTGCCCAAACAGACCCTGAGAGTCAAAGAGTATTGCTATGTTTATTGGATAATAAATGAATGTCAGTTATCACAATGGTAAAACTCTGATTCAGAGACAAGGTAAAACTGTACAGAGGAATACTTTATTAGAGCTAATTACCATGTCTATGAATGAAACACTGTTGTCAGACCTAACCATGTGAGTATTCTCCCTGCCAGCCCACACACTGCAGTAGCAAAGGCAATTCCCACAGAAACAAACACACACACACACACACACACACGCATCCATGTAGCTACAAGCAGATACCTACAGACATGCTCAGACTCACAGAATTATGTGCTCACACACTTGATGATGCACATCCTCCCATAAATTCACAGACAGCTTAGTTTTGCTTACCTTCCCAGTGTGACAACCTAGCTGCCACTCAGATCAATATGCACTCCTGCATTCACCCCAATGCATGCACTTCCATGAAACTATTTTTATGCCCATTCAGACACACACACACACACACGCACACACACACACACACACACACACACACACACACACACACACACACACATACACAAGAAGCTCCGCAAAACCTGTCTGATGTCATGGTATAAGCCACACCCTTTCCACAGGGATAATTGGGTGAACACAGTCGGCATTCCTGAATCAGTGTACCACATTATTTCTGTGTAGTGCCATTTCTTGGGGGCATGGCTACTTTTCATTATCACTTACCCCTGGACAGTCATATTTGCATGTAACTTAGCCAGTGAGAGCAGTTTCTCTACTATAGTTAGTTTGTATTTTTGGCTTTTCCCGGTTAGGGGTTGCCAAAGCGGAACTCTGGTCCTAGGAGTGGGACAACAGCTTCTGAATTATTCAGTCTTACCAGAATGCAGAAACCTTCTCAGATAAGGGTTCTACATCACAGTAAGTTTTCTGAATCCCAGATACCAAGTCCTGTAAAATGCAAACAACAGGTGATAATCCTCACCTTATTTTTTTTTAAGATTTCCAGCTTTACTTGAATACCTATCCTGTCATGGTTGGAGATACTTTTCTTTCTATGTATAATTCTTTCTGTGATAGGCTAGCATTCTGTGCAAGATTAGTTCCTCTCTTGTACTTGTTGTTTGTTAAGATAGGCTTGGCTGTCTTTGACTCAGAACTGGTAACAGTTGATACTGACAATGGACGGATGAATAGAATGTCTATTTCCTTTTCTAACATCTACCAAATAATTTTGACTGAAAGAACTTTCAGGCTTTCTGTCTTGAAAAGCTAAGCCTTGAAAGCTTTATGGCTTTGTTGTATATTAAAAGTATTTTGACATTTTTTATTTTTCTCTCTTTTAGTGATTTTCATTGTTGGATATTGGATACTGGTTGACACAATACCCAATAGATTTTTTGGTTTGGATTCTCATCAATGTAGCCATCAGAGTTCAGCATAACTTTAACCATTGTCAATTATTTTTACAGTCAGTGGAAAATAAGTACCACACAATGTCAGAAAAGTGATGCTTGTACACTTTTGTACATGTGCCTTACTCCCCCAAATACAAGTATGCTGTTTGGTGGGTGCATGCATTTAGACCTGTATGCTTCCAAGTCTCTGCTAGATGTGGGGATGTGCAGTAGGACAGTATTTATTTTATAATTTTGTAGGACAGTATTTATTTTATAATGTTATGTTATGTTATTCTATTTTATATAATTTTACATTTGCTTACTGAGATATTACTTGGGGTTCTCTGCCTCATTCCTGGATGCATGTGCTATATTGACTACTTACTGGCACCCCCCTTGAACAGCTTCTTTAATGCCTCAGCTATTAATTTAATCCATGGTAATCTGGACAGCAATCAGACCTTTATCTATCTACACCAGGGGGAGCTGACAGTTGTTTATTACATTTTCTGAAAATTTCTACCCAAAATGCAAAATGGGAAAACATTGTTGGTCCAGACAAACAAACAAACAATAAATAAATAAATAAATAAACAAAGCTTTCTGACGCATAAACTAATCAATTAACTTACTGTTTGCTTAATTTGAATTAATGTCATTTAATTTCAGCACTTGTGAAAACAAAAAAAAAATGGACCAAAATGAATGCACATTAGGAAAAAAGGGTCATAAACAATATTAAAAGATACAAATAAAATTAACATTAAAATTTCTCATGGGATTTAGACACGCTTAAGTAGATGACATATAAGGGAATTCAATTAAAAACCGTCTATAGTTTCATTCCTGAAATTGCTTTTAGTCCATTTTACTAAAAATAATTTAAATATAGTTAAGGTGCTTACTTTTCTCCTTGTCATGTTTTATTGTGTTTCAGCAATTCCAGGGCAGTACAACAACGCAAGTGACAGAGTGCCTGCATTGTGTCTTCCATTTAAGCATTCATAATGTGTATATGCATTAGTCAGCCCTGACTCAAAAACATTGGAAAACAAAAATGTCTATGGCCCTATCTTTTATAAAACAAGCACCTATGAAAAGTAAGGGATCTATATGTAAATAATTCATAATTCTTCAATTGTCAGGTGCCTGGGCACTAGACACCAAAGAGCAAAATGTTTATTATGGTTTTACATAGGAAATAATTGTAGGTACAATTTCAAAGTGTGCACAAACAGTGATTCTCTTTTTTAGAGATTTCTTCCATTTTTTTGATTGGTGAAATGCTGGAGTTAGTATATATACGTTCAGCGGTACAGAGGGATTTGTTCTCCTGCAAAAAAGCACTTGTAGCTAATGTTTTTACCTCGTTGCATTTTGGGTAATAGGTTTTGTCATTTTTAATCCTCTGGGTTTTTGTGATTGATGTTTCAAAGTGGAAGCATTTTATAAAGCACAGCCATTTATTCTGACTAAAACATGCAAATTCCAAGACTTCTGTTAGAAGGCAGCACCACTTGTACCATCTCAATGATGAGTATTGCCATATTTTCACAACAAATTTCAAGGACACTGCACACTAGGTTATACAAATGCTCTTCTGAACTTTTAACATTTTGAGTAGAGTTAACATTTTGAGTAGAGCTGTATCATGGCCTTTTTACACAATTAGTCTGTCTACTTATTCTCCATTTTTTTGGATTTAGCTTAAATTGTTGATGCATCATTTTTGTCATTATAATTCTGGCTAATTATGCAATGATCATTTAGACTTTTTAAGAAACGTCTCTGTTTCCATATAATTACTATAGATAGATAGTGAGCTAACGAGCTAGATGCACAGACAAATATGTATGCATACATACATTTAACTGAATAATGGACATGGAAAAAGGTATTTGATAAATACGTTCATCAGACCCACTGTTTAGGTATTTTTATTTATCACTATTTTGTACATATCATCAAGCATGTATCAACACACCTTGCATGTCATCAGAATTATTTCAAAATTCTACCTACGTAACCATGTACCATAACATAGACATATTCACACCAATGCAGACAATATGAAACTGCCCTACCTCTCAACTTCTTAACACAAGTATTCTGGATAATGCCAAAATTACTGGAGGGACAACAGGATAAAATCAAAGACAGATTTTAAATACTAAGCTTATAAACTTAAGGGAGTTGCTAGAATAACAGATTTTTCATTAGCTTAAATTTTCTGAAGGATATGAAGTTTGAAACTCAAATGTATTTGTTATTTACTTCAATCCTAAATGATTTGCCAGAAAACCATAATGTTTTATAAGGAACAGACTGAAAAACATAGGGCAACAATCTCAGCATTGTGTGAAATTCTGTACAACTGTGATTTATGGAAATTGAACACAGAGCATATGCCAGAAATACATAAAAATCAAACAAAACTTCATCCCTAAAAATCAAGGTTTCTAAAGCAAAATCTGATGTAATAACGAAGGAATTATATAATAATGAACTAATGAAAATAATAATGAAGAAAATAAATGATATAAAATAAAGAAACATAATGATGAACAGTGGTGCAGTCGGCAATAAAAAATATGAAAAACACATAAAGCACAAAGTGCATTTATTCAGACGATAGTGTTATCAACAAATCAGACCCAAAACTAAGAGGAAAATTCCTCTGAATTAATTTCAGACTAAAACTTTGAAGCATTACACGATGTGATCTAGAGTTATTTTTTAACGACATCCATGTATCACAGCACAGGGCTAGATATGAACCTAAACTGAGCTGAACTTACCTTATACCAAAGATATACCTCCAAAAAACATTCTCTGTCCATTTAAGTCTTTAGGATATAGATGACTGACACCAACCTGGGGAGTCGGCAACAAGTATGCACACATTCTGCTAAAACCTACACACTTGGCTGTATTTGCACTGTGGGCAGCATTGCTTATTGAATATATGAGATGTCAGGCAACCCTATACATCAAGCAGCACCTGTCCATGGCCAGAACACTTGATATCAGCCATGTTGAGATGCAGATGGGCCCGAGCACACAGTAAAAATACCAGGTTGTACATAAGCTTAACCTCAGTAAGCGAGAATATGTGGATTATATAATACAAGACAAGTGCAACTGCAGTAAATACTTAAGAGACAAGGGGAGATTAACAAGAAAAGCATAATTATATATAAATCGATTAGTGTGCAAATACCCCTTATTATAATTAGTGAGAACTATAAAAGTAATCAGAAGCACACAGGGCACATTTACATGAGACTAAAACTGAAATGTTGACAAAAGGAGATGAGACAGACACAACTGCAGTATAACATAATGAGGGAAGCTCATAAATAACAGGGAAAGTTGAGAGCTGAGATACTTGACAAAAAGAGCAGATACGGTGGGGGGCATTGCATATGCTACAGGTAGTGCACAGTTCTGGAACTTCACTGGCATTGTCATGTATATTGTAAAAGTAAACAAAGTCAATAATTTTCATAGGAATTAAGTATTGAAAACCCATACAGGTTAAAGAACATTAACCCCTTCCTCGCCTTATACTGAATTAAGGAAACAAAATTCAAATTATAATGGCAATGTACAGACATGTAAAAATGGAGATATATTGAGAAGATTTGTGTAAACCTGTAAAATCATTGCAATAATAGTACTCATAATGCAAACAATCAATAGTGGTAGCAGCCTGACGTTTTGAAAGGTAAAAAGTGTGACTGTGCATACATGTCATGCAGTTGTGTAGTACAGTCCAGAAGAACCTGTCACATATGCAGAGCTGCCACTTTGAACGCATAGCAACAGAAGAGTCTGCTGCAGTCTATAGTTACAGATGTGTAACTATAACAGATGAGAGACATGCATAGCTGCAAAATGAGGGTCATGGTCATGTGATAATTAATTAAGGCAAAAGTCATGTGAAGTTACTCCCCTGACATCTGGTTTCTCTGTGTATGAGTATCAGTATATGTATATAATGTAGGAATGTGTGATAGGAAGACCAGACAGGGATACTTAACCCATTGAAGACTTAACCAGAAAATAATTACATGCTAGCAATATTGTAGAATGGCATCAACTACATGGGAACTGTTTCTTCTGTCATTTCAAAGTAACTGGAGAAAAATGCATTTTTAGCAGTGTATTCATCATACTATGAGCACCCTTCCTACTGCAGCTGCAACGGGATACACAGTGAAATACAAAAGTCTCTCAACGTATCCCTCTGAATGTGAGGAAGAAAGATGTAATTGGGAAAATATGTTCTGAGATTGTAATGAGTTGGCCAGCTTCAAAAGTTTTCTGCAGACTACTCTGTCAGAAATACTGGGTAAGCAAATTGATGTAATTAAGGAAATGCTGTGACATGGTAAGGCCTTACTAAGTTCAATTCTGGTGGCTGCCAAGAAAACAATTACTAGAAAATTGAAATCAAAGTCAAAACCAACCATATCTGAAAGAGTGACTATAGTAAAAGAGATTAAAAAACTGGAAGAGGGATCTTTAGAAAAGGATAGCAGCAAATTATATAGAAACAATGGGAATTGTGGAAATAATACATGCAGAACAATGATTTGGAAGAGGAATGAGGTTTAAGGGATGACAGGAAATTGAGTGACCAATGTAATGTTGGATTGACCATGGATGTAAAGAATGTTATATGTGATGTATAATGCCTGAAACTGAGAATATGTCAATATGGTTTGTTTTCATTTATATAAATGTATGAAAACAAACCATATCGCCATAAGATTACCTATGTCATAATGGATAATTCAATAAAGATGATTAAAATATTACTCTTCTGAATGCAGTATATCGTGTTGTAAATCATATTTTGCCCTGAAGTGAAGTTTGTTGGGCATATCGGTTATACTTGTTAGAAAGTACACAAACATAACTCACAGACAAGTGTATCATTAATGTCGACTAGTAAGTGAACTGTTGAAAATTAGCATTTCACATGCATCAGCTGTATACTGGCCTGTAACAATGTTGATATCCTCTGTGCATTGATCACTACCTCCATTTTACAAACATTGTCAGATCCAAGCCACCTGAGGCTAATTCTATTGAATTTTGACAAATAACAACAAATTACAATAGCTATTTCATAACATTGATTACTTAATGTGGTTTGTGTTAAATAGGAAGCAACTAATATTTTATTTTATTTGACATTTGTTTACCAGGATGATCCAACTAGGTAAAAAAAAAAAAACAAGTTTTCGGTGGAGGCCTGGGGAGAAAAGCTCCAATTACAGACAGAAATGTACATTATAAATAGTGAATACAAAAATCAGTACATAAAGAATATTGCTATATAAGAAGGAAAAACAATGTATGCATATGTAATGGTTATTCAGACATCGAGTTATCCTTTGTATTTTTTGTAGCATTAGATGAAGATGAAGAAGAAGGTTATATTTTTTTATTGTAGCATTAGATGAAGATGAAGATGGTTATAAGACAGTAAGATGGGAGGGAGGTAGTAAGAGAGTGCATCAGTACACTGGGCATGCTCATAAGGAATTAAAGCAATGAATGCATTAATTTCATGTACCCACCACAAAACTGCAAGAAAATATCATACCTCAGGTCTAGTTTCACTTTGCGACCTCTTTTAGCATGGCAAACACCAAGAACTAATGATTAAGCCATTCTTGCCTTTAACCACTATATTGTGAACTAAAAAAAAATAAAGGCATAAGTAACTTTTTCCATTAAGTCATATAATAAATAACATTCCTTTTGGGGAAAGTAAATCCTGCCTCTACGTGCTCTCTGCCATACTCAGTAGTTATACATTGCTAGACGTGAACACCTGCCTGAGGTCATACCTCATAGAGCAGTATATCAAATACTGAAGCCACTGAGATAATATCTGATATGTCATGAAGCATACATCTGAAAGGATTATATCAGTAGTGTGTTTGAATAGCTATGGATTCCATAAATGTAGTGTGAGACCTAAACATGTTAGCTCTTTTAGTATGTTATATGACCATTATCTGGGTAAGCCACTCCTGCCTATCACTATTGAATGGCAGACAAAATTTGCTAGATTCAAACACCTGGCTATTAAGGTTCACACTCCAGAAGTCTATGCATTACCTGATTCTGCCACAAGATACTTTAATATACAAGTGTCAGAAAGGACATATTTCCTGGTCTGAACAAAGCAATGTTTTGAATGGTCATGTATCCTCTAAAAGTCCTTTCAGGGATCAAAATGCTTCACCCATGTTACTGTTCAGATAACTATGAGCTAGCCATATCATGGTCTGCTATGGAAGCCATTGTTGTCAAGCAATATTGATCTGCACATATGCATTGCCGAATTTGAACACCTGCCTATCTATGTCCATGTGCTGTAGAAGCCACTATTAACTGTTTGTACCACAGGAGAAGTGTTATCTCAGTAGTGACAGAACACGTATTTGAATGGGAAGAAATCATCAGTGTGCTGAAAGGCTTATGTTTGACCTAAAAGGGATGGAAAGATTTTGTGAAAATTTTGGATAAGGCAATGTCACTACATTAACATAATGTTGGACTTTGCTGTGTTTTAAGTGCAGCTGCCTAAGTCCACAAAATAGAGAATTGTGTATTAACTTTACATATCACAGGAAACGTCTTACTAGAAATGTGAGCTAGAGCACATTTAAATGGATAGCCTCATCAGTATTGAGCAAAGCAGACGTTTGAGGTGAAAATGATGATGACCCATCTCCTGGTGTAAACCTAAAGATCAGATCTGTGGCTGAAGCCAGTTCTGCCTAACACTAGCATCTAGTCAGTCATTGCTATATTTGAACACCTGCCTATCTAAGGTACACAAGCTAGAGTACATTTTATCAACTGCTAGTGCCACAGGAGAAATCTTACTATGAGTCTGAGATAGAGCACATTTGAAAGGATTACATCATCTCTGTGTTGCAAAGCAGTTATTTTGGGAAAAAAGGTACAGAAACTGAAAGTGGACCCCCCCCCCCCCTGGTGTTGACAAGCAGACAAAATAGCAATATATTGATTACAAGTAATTGCATACTGCTCATATAACTCATATGTCATGTCATTCATTGAAAATGTGGTAGTGTGAAGGATACGTTGCTGTTTCACATTTTGGCGTATTGACCACGTATATGATGCAAGATAATCACAGTCGTCAAACAGTGGAATACCAACCAAGTATTCCTGCTTTTTTAGCTCCAGATAACTGTATACAAATCCTCATTAGACGATATGCCATTATAAATATTTTATAATGTGTGTTCAATGAACAATGTAAATGCAAAACATACATGGCAAACATATGAAAGTAACTACTTAATACCACTCAGCATGTGTGTGCCCAAATGTGCCACACTATTGTACATCACTTGTAAGTCTGATGTTTGTGAGTACAAACATAATTTGCAGTATGAAGAGTTTAGCGACATCACAATGAACTTGTGTATCTTGAATATAGCAAGCCATTAAAGCACACACAAGTAATATAAACTACTGACATTACTTTTTTGTCAAACTCACTTTCTGAAGTGCACCACTGACAAGGTCATTTGCATTAATGATTACAAAGTATTAGGGCATGCATAATATTTTTTTTATGTTTTGAACTTAGCACTGGAATTAGCAGTGGTCTGTGGTCCACCATGCCAAACATCATGCAGATAAGGAGTACAGATATATAGATAGTTCTGATTCTGAGACATTTGAGAGCAGTTGTATACCATGTTAACATTTTCTGTCATCAACTACACATGTGCGATTATCATTGTAGTAAAGCATTCATTATATGAATAACACAGGGGTATACTTACATTGTCATTATATTTGCTGACCGTCCACATTTTTAAGGCACGTTGTACTGTTCCTTATGAAATTTTATTTGTTTCTATCACATCAATGAGTACTAAGGTCACTACATGATGACATACATCTATGGTTCAGACTTCATATACTTCAGAAAATGCATGGTTATACTAAACATTTTATCTTTCTACCTGTGATAAACACACCCATTTGAAGGGGCTATAAAACCAGTATGGAGCAAGTGGAAGTGTGTGTGCAGCATACTGTATGACAACCAAAACATCACATATGATATGCATTCAACTCTTCAGGCTGTTAAGCATATAATAATAACTGTCTCAAAAATAATGGTTGGCATACTTCTGGATTTGTACCCTTGACACTACTGCAAATGCAGTCTACAGACCTAAGCAGACCTCACAGGAAGTCACAATTTACATAGTAAAAATTCACACATTTGAAGGGACAGTGACAAAAGACTGGAGCAAGGGGGAATGTAAGAAAATGTGGCACCATGCTTCATCACAGTAATGAGAATTATAACATCCCACATGTTGTACATTACATCCTGCATCCTAATAAACATATATAAGTCACTGTCTCCTCATTGTACCATCAGTCTATATTTCTACAGTGCATAGTGGCTAAGCACTTGAGCATGAGGATAACCATACTAGTGCAGTGGATGGTAAAATCTTCAATTTTTGCCTTAAACTGTGAAGTGCTATTTACTAGCACTTACAACTTCTATGTGATGTTAAGTGTTGCAAAAATGCTGAGGACCAAAAGTGAGGTTATGTTTTATATGTCATCTCTGTCCATATGTATTGTGTGTGGTTCTATTTTTTGACAAGATTAAATGTGAAAATGGGCTGATTGGACAGAGGTGAAAATGGGGGCAAGAAGAGGGTAGGACACAAGGTGAAGAATAAAGGAATTTACAAAATGGTGGAAGGAGAGCACCATAGCTATCCACTTTCTTACAAGATAACAGTGTTCTACAAATAATTTGAGGAATTTGCCTAATCATCACATCAAGTATGAGTGACACCAACTTAATAATGTTTTGTGGTCAATTGGAACAGACAAATTGTGTCAGACACACTTATAGGTGATGCTGAGAGCTTCTTCTGGGATGTGATTTTTCTGTGTGTGTGTGTGTGTGTGTGTGTGTGTGTGTGTGTGTGTGTGTGTGTGTGTGTGTGTGACAGATACCCATTTTTTTTTTTGGAGAGAGAGTCATTTGAGTTTATGTGGTCTAGAATAAAAGGATTATGTAGATAGTGTAGGTTATGAAGCAGGTGGAGACATGCAGGATATACAAGACAGACAGGGATGGTGATGGACACTCCAGTTGTTGGATGTGCCTGGTTATGTACATACCAAAGGGGCATTTTACTCAGTGATAGGTTTTATGAATGCTGAATGCAGTGGAGCAATGCCATTCCTGGTCCTAGATGCCATACCTTTGTTTGTAAATTGTACATGATGTATGATGGTCAAAACTAGATTATTGACTATGACTGTACCCAAGTCCCCAACTACTAGGTCAGCTCTTAGGGATGTGTTGTCAGTATGGTAGCTACCAGGAGTGGATGACTCCCTGAAAGATACCGTTATGTAAGTTTGGCATTTAGTTTTAGTCCATTGATCTGACACAAGTTATTTGTCAATGTCAGCCCTTCCTGGAGAACATTAGTGTTGGTGGGGGAATTTTCTGCAATCATCTACAAATTTGCTCAGACAGAGGCTGTTGACATTGGCCTTGGCTTCAGAGAAGCAAATGCCAAAGAGGAGTAGACCCATGACCAATCCCTGTGGAACTTCACTTCTGACTGGCCTATTTGTAGAGGTGGACTCAAAAATTCTAACTTCCTCGGTCCATTGGGTAACATAAGGCTTTAAACCTAACCTCTTGAGTATGTCAACAATGCCTTAGTAGGGTATTGTGTCAAAAGTCTTTGCCAGGTTAAAGTAGGTAGTGTAAATGATTTTGCCCTCACCAATTACTTAGGTGACTTTCTCAAAATGTCCACGTAGTAGAGTAGGCATGACCTGCACATTTTTAGTTAGGTCCAGTGTCTGGAGGTTCCCTTTGTCATTATTGATCATTTCCAGGATAATTCTTTCCATGTCTTTATGTATGAGACTAGTAAGACTTATGTCTGGTGTTTCCCGGGTCTGTAGATGGCCCATCTTTGTGCAGAGGAATGGCTGTTGCTGTTCTCCATTCATTAGGCACAAAGGCTCTTTGGAGGCTATAGTTAAATAGCAGTTCCAGAGGTTCTGATAGGTCATGTTTCATGCTATTTAAAAGTCATTCTGGGATATTGTTAGTCCCATCAATGCAGTGTTTTTGACCTTATAGAGACATTGAGGACTTGTTTCATAGTGATAGGAATGATTTTCCTAACAACTACTGCTGTAAACATGTAAGGAGTCAAACTTTATGGCAGGAATTAATTGCAATATCAAAATCATGCAATTGTACATTACTTTTATTCTGATCAATGCTATGATTAACAAACATGGCACAGAGGAATACTAACTTAGTTAGGATTTGTTATATAGACTTGTGTTGCAAGTTTCTTTGTTGAATTTATAATTTTACTTTATATTCAAGTACACAAAAATAAAACAAAGGTGCTGATAAGAATGTAGCCTGATCCCTTCTTTAAAACAAGCTGTAAGTTGCATTCAGAAACTGCACCACTTGTGTTATTCCTCATAACATACTGCATTAGCAAGTTGAGCCAAATAGCAGGTTACATAACAGGTGCATTTTTCTGCATGCAGTACTGTTCAGAGTGCTGACAGAAGCACTTCAGAGTCAGTCACATTTGTGCTACTGACAGCAAAGTCTTTGCACATGTGAAAACTAAATTTGAGCCTTTGCACTGGGAAGTTAACTGTTGTTCTCTGCTAGTCACCACCAACAGTCACACAGCATAGTTCAAAGGAAGAAGCCAAAATAAATAAACAAGCAAATAAATAACTAAATAAATAAAATTAAAACATTGTGCTGTTTTATCCAACTGGTGGCCTTCTACAACTGAAATGATGAATGCTAATTTCAATGGCACATCAAAATATGATTTGATCCCAGCACCTGTACCATTACTGTGACCCCAACCCTTGTCTGGCTTTATAACTTGTAGAGTTTTGTCTTTACTCAGACAACCTAAGATGGTATTCTCTTTAGTCAAAAAAAAAAAAAAAAAAAAACACTTGTATTTGTTACTGGAAAGGGCATAAAGGTCCCTCTCACATGCCTTTTCAAAAAGACTAATAGTTTTCTTTCAAGGTGGGTTGAAAAGGCTCTTCTTTTTAACAGAATCTGAAACAAAAGCCATCCCTTTCTCACCATGCATAAGTGCTAAGTTCAATTTCCTTGTAAAAAGTTTCAATTTGACAAAAACATTGTTATTTTATTGAAGGCACAAATTTAAAACCTTTTTTGAACAAATAAAAATGGTTTGATTCTAAAGTCAAATGACTGTAGTTGAAAATAGTAAATCTGTTGTGACTCTCCTTCATTTTTAAAACTCACCAGTTGTTCCATCTTAGCTGATTAGATCAATTATGTTAGTAAGATTTTTGAGATACTGCATGATGACTCCATGTATACTTCAAGTTCAAGGAATGAAATCAACATTGCATAAACAAAACTATACTTTATTCAGCTGCTCTTACTGTATATGTGTTTCTTCCTATTTTATTGCTTTATTTTGCTTTTGCTGCTTGTTCTTTAAAGTGTTTAATTGCATTTACTCTGCTACATTTATTACTGCTTGTCAGTAACCTGATTAAATTGTAACTGTTATTCTAAGCCTCTTAGTTTTGGTTTAAGCACTTGGGCTTTAGGCCAGTTATTTTACATTAAGAAGGTGTGTGGTCTACACTCTTGTAGGAGGAGTGGGTAGCATCTGCCATTCTGAGATGGGAATTGCTTGTTGAAGGTTTACGATGTGTGTTGTTCTAAGTCTCTTTGTTCTGGTTTAAGCACTTGGTTTCCAAACCGGTTATTCCACACTAGGAAGATTTGTGGTCTAAACTCTTGTGGCAGGAGAGGATAGCCTACACATTTGTAAGCTGGGGAATTGCTGGTTGAAGGCTTATTGTGCCTGTTATTCTGAAAGTGTCTTAGTTCTAGTTTAAGCACTTGGGTTCCAAACCCATTATTTTACATTAGGAAGGTTTGTGGTCTAGACTCTTGTGTCAGGAGAGTGTAGCCTATACCTCTCCGCATAGAGAATTGATGGTGAAGGCTTACTGTGCCCATTATTGAAAGTGTCTTTGATCTGGTTTAAGCACTTAGGTTCCAGACCAGTTATTTCACACAAAGAAGGTTTGTGGTCTACAGTCTTGTGAGAGTAGTCTGCTGAATTGCTGCCTTATTTAAACTGTCTTTTGCTGTTGTGACTGAGATTTTCTGCACTTTGAATTTCTAGTACTTCTGCATTTTATAGCATAGGCTAGATTCAGACTTGCTGAATCTAGACTGGTATCAGTTGAGAACTAAAACCAGCCATCTTACATTAAGAAGCCCCCCCCCTTGTGGCAGAAGTGTGCAACCTAGGACCCATCTGAGTTGGGGATTGCTGAAATAAGGCTCAGTCTTGGGCTTTCCCATTGTTTACTTTGTTTTAAAATTATTATCTTTGCTTGTATTTAAGTCTCAGATTTGCACATAGCTATGCATCTCACAACGGGGTTTAGCAATTGTGTGTATAGCCATGCATAGAAGCAACTGCCTGGAAAGACATTTTTCTCTAGATATCTGCTAGGGAAACCTCCTAAGCTCCCCTACTTCACTATGCACAACACAGTTGTGCACTGCTGCCCTGTGACCAACTCAGTTGTATATTGTGAAGTACTGATGCAGTTTTCCATTCCTAGCCCTCCATAGAATAGTTACTTTTTGTTAGTCTTACAGCAAAACCTGGTCCATCTAGCCCACTCCACTAGTTACTATAGTATGTACCTGCCATAGTGGACAGACATTTTCCAGCCATTTCTCCAGCCAGCCTAATTGGCATGGGCATACTGAGACAATTTAGCAATTGCCTCATGTATACTGACAACCAATTACTCCTAAAACAAACAAATACAACATGAGAGATGTATCTATACTATGAATTTGGAATCAATTTTGCCACATAACTACAAATCAGATATCAAACAGGTTGTCAGCACCCACATTTCAACTCTTACTCATAACAATCTCACAATACATAAATGCACATAAGCAGAGGTACTCACTAGAAGCCTACCTAAAGATCAGAGACCACCCTAGCACAAACCTACTGCACACACTACACATAATAATACATACAACAGTGTCTCAGCCAATAAGCCCCTACGGAAAAATGACTCAAGACCAAATGTCTTGGTCATAAGTGACTCCATAGTAAGACACACAGATGTACCCCTCATTAGGCTGGACAAGGAGGAGGTCAGCTGCCTGTCAGGTGCCAGGATCCATCAGATCATGCATGCACTTAAGTCTCCCCAACAACAAGTACCATTATGACTCTGTCATAGTCCATGTTTGAATGAATGACTTGTGATGTACCTCACAGGACTATATGAAGATAGACATGACTGAGCTCTCAGATTATGTGGCCCAGGCAGGTATGTCCCTAGCCCTAAACAGCATTCTACCTTCACCCAAGATGATGCCTCAATATAAACAAAAACTGATTGACATCAAGAAATTTATTAGCTTCTGGTATCAATCCAGGGGGATCCAGTATCTGTCAGCCTGGAAGGATACGGTCGACAAGCCATGCTGCTTTCCCAGAGATGGTCTTCACCTGTCACCTCTTGGCTTGCGGTTACTGGCAAAGGTACTTGCCTCTCCATAATGCCTTTTTTAGGCAATTTCATAACAACAAAATTCCTGATGTAAAAAAATCCACTAGGGCCACCTCAAGGTTATGCTGCTAATGGTAAGAGTCTAAATCAGAAACTGCACTCACTGGAAGCACTCCTTGCCTTGGAAGATGCCGATGTCTGTGCAGCCACAGAGACATAGTTCAAGGCCACATAGAATACCCTGGCCATGCAGGGCTACAATGCCTTCTGCATGTTCAGACCTCAAAATGAGCATGAAAGAAACATAGGTGGATTTTATCCATCTTCATTAAAAACAAATACACCTCAAGACTGGTCAAACAGTATGACTCCCTAGAGCTACTCCAAGTTCAACTAACTATTGGTAAAATCCCCTTAAATATCATTGTTAGCTATAGGACACCACCTTTAACCATAAGAACCACTCTGCCTACCTGGCCCTACTTGAGTCACTCACTATACAGCCAAACTCTAATGTCATAAGTGATTTCAAATATCCTTCCATTGACTGGGAGTCATATATGAATACAAACATGTTTGCCCTAAGGTTCCTGGACTTTGTTAATAAAAATGCACTGGAACAGATAATCTCCACTCCCATAAGGGGCTTGAATGTCCTAGACTTAGTACTCAACATAGGGGGGTGTCTGCACTACCCCTTGTGGGTTGCCCTCCCTGGTATGGTCTGATCATAAATCAATCTTGTTCAAAGTAACAATTTTAACTGGACAATTTTACAAGATGTACCGGAATTGAAAGAAATAGCTGATGAGTCACCTAGATTTGGCTATAAGTGAACCTGCTCACTTAAGCAGGTAATATGTTATAAAGAACAACCAAAACATTTATTATGTGGCCTCAAATAGCAACCATGGTACATTTAGATGCAATGGTTGTATTTGCTGTAAATACATTTATGTAAACAAGTCCATAAAGCATCCTGTCACAGGCAAAGAATTTGTCTTGTATGCATATGGAAACTGCAATACAAGCAAAGTACTATATTTAGCTAAGTATGAGTCATGTGAAGGGTATTACGCGGGGATGACCAATAGGAAGTTTAAAGAACATACAGATGGTCATATAAGTGGCATAGAATGTAAACTAACCACTAATGCATTTAGCAAACATATTTTAGAGAAAGGGGAACACCATTGTTTTAAATTTATGATTCTTAAGGTTGTGTATATGCCTTTACATGGAGGGGTCAATAAGTTAATTACTGAGAATGAAGAAATGGAGTGGATTTTAAAAATGAAAGCTTGCCTACCACCAGGACTAAATGATGCTTTTACTTTGAAACCATTACTTAAAGTTTTGAATCAGATGGTTTAGATTGAAGTCATGTGGTTTTTAATTAACTATTTAAATACTGTGATTTGTTTATTATGCTTATGTGCACCTGAGGAAGCCTTGTTAGTGAAAGTTTTAAGGTTGCCAATGACTGCAAACAGGATGCAATGACTGAGTCTCCCAACAATGTTGGCATACTACAAAAAGGTCTTACACAGACAAATGATTAGTTTAAGTCCATGGCTTTAGCACCAAATGCAAAACAAAATATCATTATCATCCCGATCGACAAATGGGAAGTCACTGAAAATTACAATATTAACAGTACCCCTGTTAGCTCAAACCCTGTGGTAAGAGACTTGGGAACACAGGTTGATAACAACCTTAACTTCAATCATCATGTCCTGTGGTAAGGAAGGCCTTCTATGTTGCACATCTCATACATAAGGGCATTGCATCCAGAGCTAAGGATGCTATAACTCCCCTGTACTCATCCCTCATCAGACCACTAATAGAGTACAGTGCTCCCTTTTGTATGTACCTCAGCAGACACCTGCAGTGGCTGGAGAGAGGTTTCTTACCAAGAAAATCCAGGGCCTTCAACACATGACCTACATGGACAGACTGAAGGCCCTGTAACTGTATTCTGTATCTTGTAGGCTGCTTAGAAGCGACTTGTGCCTGGCTTACAGAGCAGTCTCAGACCCTGGCCTAATGGAAATTCTGCACATCTGGAAGTCAAATGGGACAAAATTCACTCACACTAGGGATCTTAACCTAGCCAGTGACATTAACAGGATATGCTGGAGAGACAGACATGTCTCCCACAGATAGCCAGTCCTCTGGAACAAACTCCCAATTCATATAAAACAGAGCTCCTCAATGACCCTATTTAAGTGTAACATAGACAGCTGGCTGGGAGACTGCAAATTTACCCTGGGGTGTCACCTATGTCCCTCTTGGATAAGGGCATTTGGTGCTGATCATAGACTTGCAATGCAAATATGGACCATGCAACTTGGTCAATAAGGGAACAAGGGTATAACATGGATAGGCTTATAAAGGCCCTAGGGCCAAAAGCGTACTAACCTCATATTAACCTATGAACCTATATCCAAAAATTGATTTATTTTATGGATGATGTAGTTACCCAAGGGGTTATTGGCTTTCAAAGCAAGGAATTTCGATAAAACAGCCCTTGATTCCTGCAGTGTTTGGTATTCCTAAAACACACAAGAACACACTGGACCCCCATTATAGGTTGTTTCTGCCCAAAGCTCCAAGACTTACCCCCAGGAGGTACTGAACATGTTTTAAAGGACTCTTAGATTCATAGGTTCATAGATTAGTACTAAGCTAACTGCTCTTGTGAGCCATTTTAAGCCTAGCCAATTATCTCCTTACGAGACTCAAACCTTGCACTTTGTATTTGTAAGGCAAACACCTTAACCATTAGGCCACTCTCCCAACCCCTGTGATTTTTTGGGAAACTCATTGATGACTTATTGACTGACAAAAGTAGTTTTGTCACTATTGACATCATTGACCTTTTCATGAGTATCCCCCATGACCACGGACTTTCTTAATTTCATGATGCACTTATAGATTTTTGAATTATTGGAATATAGGGAAGTAAAAATATTTGGTCAAACTTTTGGAACTAGTATTACAGAACAGCTTATTTTTTGAAGGAGAGATTTATGGGCAGGTAAAAGGAGTGGCTACAGAGGAGGCTTGTGCCCCCATTTTTGCCAAACTAGATGAAGTGGAATATTTTTTTTAAATGCATTTCTGGCACTACCTCATTTCTCAGATTTACACAAACATTCATTTCATTCTTCACACTATCTTGATGCCTTTTTAAGGGTGTAGAACAAATGTTTAATTTCTTCTGTTTATAGAAAGAGCACTTTTTCTAATTCGTACCTTCACTCTGACAGCTCACATCCCTTGCATTGTAAAAGGAATCTGAATAAAGGCCAATTTATAAGAGCGGCTAGGATATACCCAATGATAATTTGTTTTTTGAAAAATTGACAAGAATGAAATATATGTTTGAGAGAGAATATACCCACAAGATTTACTATCTAATGTTTATGTTCCAGTAGTTATAGGAAGAGGGTTAAAATACACACCCCTCCTAGGAAACTTGAATGGAAGTTCAGATGTTTGTGCTCACAGATCAACCTTCACTGTTGATTTTCACAATTCAATGACAAACAAATACAATGGTATAATCTACACCCTCTGTAAAGAACATTAGCAAGAACTGGTCCATACTGAAAACATCAGAGATGTTTTTGGAACTGCAGGAGAATGACCTCAGTTTATATACAAAGTAGACAACAGTATTAAAAAAATACTGGAATGTGACAGGGTGCAGCTACATTTAGTCACAAAGAAATATGGGAGATGCAGTTTTTGTTCTTACATCACAAATCAGGAAAGTGTAGTGTTAAAAAAACACTGTAACACTAAAGTTGCTTTTGTGAGAGGAACTTGTGAGACTAAGGGGTTGGTGCATTTGGCTACTTGTAAGCAATGCCAGGCATACTATGTGTGTGAAACTGAGATAAAATTAGCTAAAATAATATACAAACACATATACATCATTAGAAAACAAAATACCACAATGCCCTATACAAATACTCCCTAGTATGCCAGGGCTTCACCAACTTTGATTTTGGAATTTTGTAACTAGTCAGAGTGTCAGAGGCAGTCAGTGGGGAAATCATATTAAATATAGAGAACTAGTGTGGCAAATTCATTTAGATGCAACCACACTATCTGGATTGAATCAGCACAACTCAAGTTACTCTGTACTAAAAATGAGGGCTGCTAAGTTATGAATCCACTTATTTAAATTTTGTAGATATTCATCAGTTTTACACTTTAGGTCTTTTATTGTTCAGAAATTTTACCGCAATAAACATTTATATTACAAGTTTACGGCAAATTTGTTTAAAACTACCATTTTATTTACTGTTTTAAGATAGTTAAATTGTTTTTGAAAATATTTTATTATTTTATTTTTTTTTTACTGCTTAGGGTTAATTAATTATTTGTCCAATCATGTTTTAGGAATGATTATTTTACATGTCCAGAATTTGTATTTAATCTGGTGTGTCTAGTTTTACTAACTGTTCTGATGAACTCCTGAGTTACTGGGAAGAAAACACTCAACATCTATTGAGTAAATTACTTCTACTGTAAGTTTGGTTTAGTGTGCAGTGATACTTCATATGACCCTTGGCCAAGCCTGGATAATGTGGCCTTTTCCTGTTGTTACAAGTAACATTTTATGTTTGCACGGTATGCACACTCATTCCTTGGTTGTGAGCAATCATTCAGTGATAGTCAATACCAACTGCCACCAACTGTCACTGACAAGGACTGTCAAACATTTTGCAAAGGATGAAACCAAGAAAAAAACTTGATTCAGTGCGATAATTTCTAAACTCTTTGGCCTTATACCATTAAATTTCTAAATTAAGGATCCCCAATTTCACACAAAAAGCACCCTCTCTAGAACTGAAATGAAGCCATGCATTACAAGTAAACTACTGGCAAGAATAACAGTATTTGCTACATCGACATTGACATTATGAGGTAGAGAAAGTAGAGCACATATACTCAGCTTCAGAATTCTAATATTTTAATATTTTACATTTAAGGAGGGATACACCCATGTTGTCACACTTGTGCTTTGTCCTTTCATAGTAGAAGTCTTGCTGAATGAGATATTTGCATAGGTTATGCTACTGAAGCACGTCACAGTAGAAACAAATGTCTGCAATACATGCACATGTTCTTCCCTTTGTTTTGTTGGCATTTTCACTTTAGATGCATTTGTAACATTATTGCATCATAATTTGCTATAATTCTGAAGTTTTCTGTTTGCATGTTTAAGTTGTATATACTTGATTTGACTTACAGAGAACTTTTCCTCAGAGGTGCAATTATATTTTAACCATATCTTAATAAAGGTGGTATAACATTTATCTCTTAAGTTAGTGAATTTAATAAAAAAAGACTTTTCTCTAAGCTCATTATTTCTGACACATCCTCTGTACATCCTAGTAGCAGGAGTGTTAAGGACTTAATTAGTTTAGTAGTACTGCTAATACGTTACAGTTGCAAGTCATTAGTTCTGAATGCTCACTCTTGTGCTGCTAGTGTGTGTGTGTGTGTGTGTGTGTGTGTGTGTGTGTGTGTGTGTGTGTGTGTGTGTGTGTGCATGCGTGCATGTATGTGTGTGTGTGTGTGTGTGTGTGTGTGTGTGTGTGTGTGTGTGTGTTTGTGTGTGCACTACATCATGTAGGTCCTTACACCATGTTTACCTACCCAGCACCTCAAGCAGATTGAATGATTCAGCAAAGGTAATAAGCTAACACCTGATATACATATCACATCTGTCCAGAGAGGTTAATCTACATGATATAAGCACAATCTGGTGCTGAGGAATGTCTGTCATAGTAAGGAAAAATGGTTGGTTTTCCCAAGTGCTTAAAATATAAAATACTGCTGTTTTACTGATTTGACTTGTTGTATTTGCATTCTTTTAGGAGAAATGCATTACAGTTCTTGTAAAGTTATGTTATGTTCTTTACAATAACTCTTATAGTTATGCTTTTGTATATTTTCCTAGCAAATTGAGTAGCATCTGCACTTTGTACAATTATGTTTGAAAGGAATGCATAATATTGCTATTGCAATGATCCACTACTTCTATCACATGGGTTTCTGGAAGTATTTTCCTGAGGATGTCAACACATTTCTAATTTTGAAGGTTTAAAAGTCAAAATGACATTTCAAAAAATGTTCTATAATAAGGTTGCTGTATATATCTGATATAAATTAAAATGATCATTGACTTATATTACATACAAAAGTTGCATTCTGCCTATATGTTCTTACGATAGTTGACATATGTCTGACTGTAGAAGCTTATTTTAGTTTAAAAGTGTAATTTCATACATTTGTTTAATTGAAAATGCAGTCATATATTTTGGACATAATCACATTGCTTTCCCTTTATTCAGTTATGTTATTGCCGGGGGGGGGGGGGTGCAGGTTTACAGGTATGTGTCTATATTTCTGTATATTCATTATTTATACATTTTTATAATATTGCCTGCATAATAAATGTAAGCACATAGTAACTCCTGTTGGTTTGTCTAATGCCACTTTTTTATTTTAGTAGAGGGATATGGCACCCACACCAGACTGGTCAAGTAAACCTTCATTTTTAGCTACTGAGAATGAGGTTATGGCCGTCTGTCTACATGGCTCACACATCTCAGTGAAAACATTAGCTGACAGTACCTTCCCTGACCATGTAGTGGTTGATATTATGAATGCTGTGGATGGCTATGGGCATGAATAAAACTCTATCAGATGTAGGGCCTTCATATGATTATACATGCCGCAAAGAAAGCCAGGGCTATTGCACAGCAACAGAGAGTTACTGGGGTGGCCCTGCTACTGAACCACCATCCACTGAGACAGAGGAGTTCTTGTCAACTGTAATAGAACCTGGCAGCTCAGATGAGTTGTCCAAGTGCTGTGATGGTTGTGAAGGCAGAAGTGGAAGACAACCAAAGGGAGTCTATGGCTAATGCTCCAGGTATGTCACCGTATGTATATATATATATATATATATATATATATATATATATATATATATATATATATATATATATATATATATATATATATATATATATATATATAAATGCATATATATATAAATGCATATATATATATAGATATATATATATATATATATATATATATATATATATGTATATATATATATATAATGAAATTGAAATTGATTTTTAGAGTTATATTAGCTGTGCTCCAGCAGTTGTCTTCTGTTTAATGCTTGTCATACCTCTATCAATCTCCATTTCGTTTGTCTAAGCACATCCGGTATTGAGGTTCCACAACCACCTGAGCATGGTATGAGCATAACTTTCCACTGTGATGTGTTCTCCAAGATTCCCACAGGATCTCAGCTGAGAACAGCAGCTGTTGACTATTTGATCTACAGTATCCCTTTCCACCCTGTAGCATTCTATTATTTCTATCTCATAAAGTCCATCCCCTGGCATCCATTGAGAAAACTATTCATTAGACAGTCCATTTATAAAAACCTGTACAAACCATCTAAAAATAACTTGACTGCCAGCTGTCAAAGTATTGGAATGAAGCCTTGATCACAACGTAGATAACCCAGTACCTACTAATCTGTCTTAAGGAGGCCAGTATGTGTTATGCTCATTTTATCTGTCTTCTTGTGCCTTGATATTATGATTATTTTGATATCCTGACATAATAATCTGCCATTGCAAATGCCATATTTAGTCTTTGCTAAGTACAAGACCTTAACACAGGCTTAGTCAGGGGGCGGCCCTACAATTAATACAAAACTCCAAATGACACAGCTGTAATGTCCATTGGATGGTACAAATCTCTGCATTGTGACAATATTTTATTCTATACAAAAGGTTACATTTTATATCCATCTGTCCATCTCTCCATCCATAACACCTCTTTTCCCATAGCTATATTTTCACATGGGATTGGGTTTTCCATCAACACTGGCCATCATCTAGAGCTCCCGTTTGATTCTCGGCTGGAGTGCGGGGAGTACCTTCTGTGTGGAGTCTGCATGTCCTCTCCGCAGTTGGGTGGGCATTCGAAAGACATGCATAAATGGGCGTGCCTTCATTGAAGGTTGAACGTCAAGCTGGCACCTCGCATTTGTGAAAATCTACTGCCAATCATTAGCGGACCGGAGTTCCACTGTGGCGACTCCTAACCAGGAAAATCTGAAAGACAACAATAACAACTGACCATCATCTAGAGCCAATGTTCACACTGCCAAGTGGCCAGCCCCGCCATAATTCTTCTTCCATACCACAAACATGCACTCACACTCACAGCTATGGACAATTTAGTGTGTGCAATCCACCTACTGTTTGCTTTGTAATGTGGGAGGAAACTAGTGCACTTAGTGATATCCCATGCCAACACAGGGAGGATATGCAGAATCCACAGAAAAGGCACTCCAGCTAGGAGTCAAACCTGAGAAACTCTTACTGTGAGGCATCAGCACTACCAACTGCTCTGGTTTTCATTCCACATACATTCCCTTCCCTCTTCTGTGTTGCTCAGTATCCTAATCCTCTACTTCTTTACCTTCTTGTGCTTTCTGTGTAGTTCTCATAGTCCTTTATTCTGTTTATTTTGTTATTATTTTGCATCTTGTCTGAGCCAGACTCCCACACTTTATGTAGAGGTGAATCTGATTACAGCTAGCCAGTTCTTTTTGCGCATGTTTGGCCTGTCAGTCTTTGTACCACTCATGTGACATTCTGCATCCCTAAGGACCATTTCTGTTGTCAAGGATTAGGCTGACTGAATTTGTCCCACGTATGTTTGCTATCCTGTTGCAGCTTCATCCATTCTTCACAACTACCTTGCAGGCATAACCCCAGAAAATTTAAATCATAAGTAAATAAAAGAACAAATGTAATATGCACAAGGAATACATGCTGCTGCAAGAAAATAAACTATTTTAACCTGTTACTTCAGCTTGCACCTTGTGTGCAGTTTGGAATTCCCTTATTTTCCAGAAGCAGTCTATTTTCTTCATGTATTTTATATTAATAACTTGAGAAGATGTCTCCATTTAGCAATTTTAGATTAAGCTAATGAAGACATTTTTATAAATGACACTACATGGCAGAGAAAGCAAACCAGGTTATTGGAAATCTGCGGTTTATTTAAAGCTTATGTAGCTTGACAAACAAAGATTATGAAAAGGTAAAAAAAATATCTATGCATTAGAGCAACAATGACATTATATTACTATTGCATCAAAGCTTCAAAGTACTTGGGTAAATGGAAAATCATTAGCAATCTGCTCAAGCAATGAAAAAAACAAACTGCTACATAATTGTTGATACTATTATGTTAAGGGCTATGAACTACATAGAGACCCAAATGAATATATACAACACAGAAAGACATACAGTCCAAGATTATCATCCAGTTAGATTTTCCCTAATAAACGTCAAGTCAGTCAAAGTTAGGAAGTTCAAACCGATGCTAGACCTTTGAGATCAGCCTGGAATTAAAAATAAAATGCTTGTGTGTGACATTAAGCAGCAACTTAAACCGCAGCAGTAGTTATAGTAATTAAAATGCCTCTTAATATGAGTTTATGGGATCCTGTCAAATCACTGATCATACTTTAGTGAAGGTGAATAAACTGAGGGTCATTTGCCAAAACTATTTTTATTGGCAGTGGTTTATATACGCTTGGTGGGTTCCTTGCATCGGAGGGGGTGCAGGGGCCCTTGCCCCTGCAAAAAAAAAAGTCTGTGCCCAAGGTTCAGTCGAAGTAGTTTCAGTGGGCAGCTCTCAATTTATTTGCATTCACAGAAACTACTGTCAATGACTTGACATGCACCTGATTTGACTGTCAAGTATTCACTCTGCAATTTCAGTCCATAATTTTTTCATTTATATATTTTATTTACTTTTGCTATACAAAATAGGCAGAATACAGATCTAGAGCCTTTTGTGCCCAAACCTTGGCACATATCACAACATAAGTCAAGTTATAAATTATGGTTGGCATATCTTCTGCATACTCAGTGATATTATTAGGTGTGGTAACATCTATTTTATATATAGTTATATACCAATAAGATTAAGAGTATATACTGTTCAAAGTTGTGTATTTCAACAATAGCATGGCTAATCATGTCCTGAGAGTTTTCCCAGTATTTTTCAAGAAGGTAACACTCTTTAAAAAATCTTAACAGTTGTAATTTTTGCTGAGATAGATGTATGTGAAGATGTCTTCCAAATAAGAATGACAGAATAAAGCTGACATAATTAGAAACATAATAGTTAAACTGGGAAAACGTTTCTATACTTACATGTTTTAGAATGAATAAAGCAAAAGCTTGTGCCTTGTACACTATGCAAATATATTTAATACACTATATAACTGATGTACTCAGCTTACAAAGAGCTTTGAAGTGTGTGTGTGTGTGTGTGTGTGTGTGTGTGTGTGTGTGTGTGTGTGTGTGTGTGTGTGTGTGTGTGTGTGCGCGCGTGTGTGTTTGTGTGTGTTTGTGTATTATTTCTAACTATGTTGAATGAATATTCAGTATCTTTAAGGAATAATGAAGAAAATGTGCTTCCTTTACAATTCCCTCTTTAAACAAAGATTTGGAAGGGGATTTTGTCTCTGGGCATAGGATTAATTGGTATTAGTCAAACGATTAATTTAATCAAACCATTGTTACAAAACAATTATAACTTTTAGCGCATTCATTTACCTGTTATACTCATCACGAGTACAGTGTAGGACAATGTGCATTTATTAGTTTTGGCACTGGTTACTTAAATCATGTTTATTCCATTTACAGCTGTACAGGAACATTTTTTTTTTGTTTTTTCTGAGAGCAGATATATAAGGCATTAATGTTGCATCCCACTGGGATACACGGTGGATTGTGAAACAGAAACAAAATTATGGTCTGTTTAGATAGAACAGTGATCTTTTATTACATCATTAGTTATTTGCATTTTTTTAATATATTTATATATAAGGAGTTAATTTTTCATCCCACTGGGATACACTGCGGATTGTGAAACAGAAACAAAATTATGGACTGTTTAGGTAGAACAGTGGTCTTTTATTACATCATTACATATTTGCATTTTTATAGACCAGGAAGGACAAACTAGACAGTTCTATTTATTTTTAGTCTCATCCCTAGGAAAGAGCTTATGATTAACTGCCAGCAGTAAATGACCTAAATGAATCAGTTGCTAGTATTTTGGTGGAAAGAAAGCATTTGTTCAGGGCAAATGGAACATCTATATCGGCTTTTCAGGAAATGAAAACAGGAATTCTAACATGTTACATCTGTCACTGGAGCACAAGGATGGGGCCCGCTTTAAAATTTTGTCAAAAAAGACATAATTTTAAGTCTGCATTGCTTCCTTTTGTGAATTTACAATGTCAGCTGGGACATTTAATTAACATGCTAAGTATCAGATGAGGATATACTACTAATGGCCTTCTAACCTTCCAGTAACAGAAGTTAGCATGCAACTTACAACTTCTTTGAGGTGGTGTACAAAAGTGGAACATAAATTTTGAAATTCTGACACTATGAGATACCATTTTTGTTTTTTTAGCTGGCTGGGATTAAAACAAACATAATTTTACTATATGCTACGTAAAATTGCAATTAATATATTCAATGCATGAAAACCTATAGCCATGTGTTCTGTTTTTTTTTTTTTTTTTTTTTTTTTTGGGAGACTTTAAACAGCAAGATTTGTTTCAGTTTGCAAAGGATGCTTAATTGCTGTATGTATGCATGCATGTATGTATGTATGCATATGTGTGTGTGTATGTATAGACAGGTAGACAGATGATTGGATAAACAAATAACTAGGTAGATAGAAAGATAGATACATTGTCTTGTTTGTTGAAACACAGATGCCCAGTAGGAAGGTAGCTGGAATAAAGAAGCTGAACCACGACAAAGTAAAATCTTCTTTTTTCTTGTGGAAAGCAAATACCTCAAAAGGACTTTCATTCTTACTGTATTTCTTGCCTAGGCCCTGATCACAATGTTTCTGGTTGTCAGTTTTGTGCTAGATTTAACCAATGCACTATTAAGCATCGGTATGATTTTGCTTTAAACTATTTTGGACACCGGTTTAATTATCCAGAAATGTCATTGGATAGCCATCCAACTACCGTATTTCACAAAAAACACAAAGAAAAGGAGAGAGATAGACAACTGAGGCCCAAAACTGACAACAAAGCTTTTCTTAAGCCAGTCACCAGTTCGCCGGTTCTCAGTGAGGAGCTTTCACAGCCCCTGATGCCCGCTACTTTAGAGTCGCAGGCTGCTACCGACTCCCATGTGGAGTTGGCCATGCCGCTGGAAACTCAAGGTATTGGAGCCTCTGATACCATTCCTTCAGATGGGTCCAGAGCCATTGAACAGGCACCAGCTTCTGAGGGTGTATTCAGACCTAAACATCTTTACATTAAACCAACTTCAGCTTCAAAGGCAAAGACTAAAGCACCTTCTAAAGCAAAGCAACAAACTCAAGAGCCACGTGGACAAGCTTCTATGCCCAAAAAACAGATGCTCAAAATGGCCGAAGACTTGATTACCTTGATCAGGGGTTCCCATCCCCCTCCTGATAAGAGGCCTAGGCAAGAGACTGACTGAATCTTCAGATCAGGTTTTTACTTTTTCTGATTCCTCTTCTGATCAGGAATATTCTCTTCCCCCCTATGAGGATTCTGATGCTGGAGAATCTATACCTTCAGCTTCTCCTCCAGAGGACTATTCTTTTGGGGAAACCTTGCATACCATGAGGGAGCATTTCCACTGGGAGAGCCAAGATTTTTCAGAATCTAAAAAGAGGCTCAGGGATTTCCTTTTACTATATCAACACAGGCCACTAGCCATTCCACCTGTGTTAGACATTGTAGATGATGTGTTTTTGGAGTCTACTCTTACCCCTGACTCTTTACCTCCAGCTCCTGTTAAGCCTGACAGATATTACAGGGTTCCTGACTCTCATAAATTCCTTTTTAAAAACCCTGCTGCAGACCCAGAAACTATTTCACAGGGTCCCAAAGGAGTTAAGGCTTCGGCTGCAAAAAACCCTACCCCCTCTGACAGAGATTTTAGGGCACTGGATAGATGGGGAAAAAAGGTTTACACATCTGCTAACTTGGCTATAAGGGCCTTAAACCATCAGTTTCATATGTTCAAATATCAGCAACATGTCATGGCATTGCTTAAACAGAAAATGTTATTAAACTCTGAATGTGCAGAAAACAAGGAAATGCAAGATTTATTGCATGCAGCTGAACAAGTTGGAAAGCATACTTTGCAATGTGGTTTTTATTCTTTGGAGGCCTCCTGCAGGGCCGTTACAGGTTCTGTAATTAGGAGGCATGCTTGGTTAAAGGAACAAAATGTGCCTGATCATGTCAAAGTTAAGTTATTAGATGCACCTTTACAGCATGATACTTTGTTTGGTGTTAAGGCAGAAGCGGTGTTAAAGAAAATGGAGGACAAAGCTAAATCTATGCAAACTGTCAAAGATTTTTTACAAATACAGCCACCTAGGTTTAGTAGACACTGGTCTACAAAGAATTGGTCCTTTCCTGTGTCAGACAGACCTCAAAGGGGAAGACGCAGATGCCCTAGAGGCAGATCCCAAGCACAAGGTTTATACAGGTCAAAGCAATGGGGTGCTTCTACCTCCAAAGTTGGAGAAGACAAATTACAACCATATAGGAAACAGTCCCAATTACTTCCCCCTGCCTGCACCAAGCACTTATCTCCTGACAGCACCCTTAGGGGGAAAATTAGCACTTTGTTCTCAAAAGTGGCACAATATAACCCAGGACAAGTGGGTTCTAAATATCATGTCACAAGGCTACAAGTTACATTTCCATACCCTGCCAAAGGCAAACGGCTGGCCAGATCTGCCAAAAAAATCAATGGGCAGAGGCACAAAAACAAGTCTCATCCCTCATGGACATGGGAGCCATTCAACAAGTACCAGAGCAAGAGCAGGGACAAGGATTTTACTCAAGACTGTTCTTGGTACCCAAAAAAGACAAGGTCTGGTGACCAATACTGGACCTATCTATTCTGAACACCTTCCTGGATATACCAAAATTCAGGATGTTAACTTTGCAGCAGCTTCTGCCCATGCTGGGAAAGAAAGCTTGGCTTGTGACTCTAGACCTAAAAGTGCCATACCTGCATGACCCAATCAGACAATGATGCAGAAGATACCTCAGATTCAAGGCTGGCTCAATGTCTTACCAATTCTCTGCACTGCCCTTTGGCTTATCTACTGCACACAGGGTCTTTACAAAGTGCCTGGCACCAATAATTGCATTCTGCAGACAAAGAGGAATACAAATATATCCTTACTTGGACGACTGTCTAATTCAAGCGGAGAACAACGACATTCTTCTACAGCATCTGGCATTTGTGAAAAGACTTCTAACATGCCTAGGGTACACAGTTAAGGAAAAGAAATCAAAACTAGTACCCTCTCAAGAGATAATATTCCTGGGTGTAAGTTCAAATACAGCTGCCCAGATGGCTTATCTCATGCCAGACAAACAAAGGCAACTGACTACCCATTTCAAAATGTTGGCAACAAAGGCCCAGTTATCTGCAAGAAACAAATTGCAGGCTTTGGGCTTCATGGCAGCCTGCATCCTACTAATTCCATATGCAAGACTGCATATGAGGAAACTTCAATGGTACCTAAAAAGTGTTTGGACTCAACATTGCAACAGCCTGGAAACAATGATTACTCTCATTCCCTGCCTACAACAGGAGTTTCGATGGTGGGCAAAGGGGCACCAAAACAAGGGACAGCCATTCACATTACCCCCAGCCAGGCAGACACTAACAACGGATGCATCAGATTATGCCTGGGGGGCCCACATGACAGGAAGATGCATTCAGGGCACATGGTCCTCAACCCAAATGCATTTACATTTCAATCAAAAAGAGATGTTAGATGTTCAGAATGCCCTGACAGCCTTCAAGGACCTACTTCATCCGGGACAGCTACTGATAAAGACAGACAACACCATGGTCATGTGGTATATAAACAAGCAGGGGGGCACACATTCTTACCCCCTTTGCAGACTAGCCATGACTTTGTGGGACACAGCATTAACTTACCAAGTACATCTGCAGGCACAATTCTTGCCAGGAAGGAAAAATACTCTGGCAGACAAACTAAGCAGAAACCTCATGGATCCCCATGAGTGGCAGCTGGATCCACAAGTCTTCAGCATGATAACAAGGAAATGGGGATGCTCAGACATAGATCTATTTGCCTTCCCTCCCAGTTACCAACTAAAAAGATTCTGCACAAGGACTTATCACAGACAAGCATGGAAAGTGGATGCCCTATCTTTCAACTGGAAAAACCTATCAGTATATGCCTTTCCTTCACTGCCTCTCCTCCCCAAGGTACTCCTAAAGGTCAGACAAGAGAAGCCAAAAATGATACTGATTGCCCCAGACTGGCCCCACCAGTACTGGTTTCCAATCCTAAAGAACTTGTCTCAATGCCCAGCTTGGACCTTACCTCAAATACCTCATCTACTGCCCCAGCAAAACAATCAGATCCTGCACAGCCAACTCAGGACTTTAAACCTGGCAGCATGGCGGATAATGTAGTCATACAAAACACACCTCTCAGTAAAGCTGTGATGGATGTCATTTTGGAAGCCAGAAGGCCTAGTACTAAAAAATCTTATGCTGAAAAATGGAAGAGATTCTGTGCTTGGAACCAGGTACAAGGAACTGATACAGCTGCACCAAATATTCCTCAGATTTTGCAATACTTAACTGAGATGCTGGACAAAGGCCTATCTTTTTCATCTATTAAAATTCATGCTTCTGCCATTTCAGCTCATTACAATACAGAGCCACCAATCTTTTTTCATCCCTTATTAAAGCAGTACCTCAGAGGAGCCAAAAACTGAAGACCTCCAAGGAGATCACCAATGCCTGCATGGGACCTCAACTATGTCTTGGAAAAACTCACCCTGCCTCCTTTTGAGCCAGCTGCTACAGCTGATATAAAGTTTTTATCTTGGAAAACAGCTCTGCTTCTAGCAATAACTTCTGTAGGATGAGTTTCAGAGCTTCAGGCACTCGTGGCTGTGGAACCTTTTATCATTTTTTATCCAGACAGGGTCTCTCTGAGAACAAACCCAACATTTATGCCTAAGGTGGTGTCCAGTGTGACTCTTAACCAAACTATTCACCTGCCAACTTTTTATCCAAATCCACAGAACAAGGAGGAGAGAATTCTGCATTCTTTGGATGTACACAGACAGCTTAGATTCTACTTGGACAGAACCAAAGTTTTCAGAAAGACAGAGCAATTACTAGTGGCATATGCTGCAGGTTCAAAAGGAAAGGCTATCTCAAAGCTGACTATTTCAAAGTGGATAGGCCACTGCATTCATTTCTGCTACTTACACCATGGCAAGTCAGTGCCTAAGGGCATTAGGTCACATTCAACCAGAGCTGCAGCCACTTCAGCAGCCTTTCTCAGGGGAGTACCAACCAAGGACATTTTAGAGGCTGCTACTTGGAGTTCAGTGCACACCTTTACAAAGCACTATCATCTGCCACTCTACTCTAAATCCAGGGCAGGCTTTGCCACTGCAGTTCTGCAGGGCCTCATAGCCACTCCTAATGCTGTTTAGCTCCAGCCTCCTAACCATAGGTTTGAGACTCTACCCAAATGTAATGACTGCAACAGTGAAACACGAAGAACATAGTACAGTTGTGTACACTTACCATAAATGTAGATGTTCGAGTGTATTCACTGTTGCAGTCCAGGTTACCCACCCACCATCCCCCTTTCTTCTGATGGAACCTATCTTTCCTTCTCTGATTTATACAACCTATGTGCTGTATTTGCTTGTAGATGAAGGTCAAGTTTATATTGGTGCATGTATTTATATATATATATATGAATTTTGGCTACCCTTTTAGGGGACGCCTGACATCTGGGGCAAGAAAAACTAAAGAAAATTGTGTTGGCCGCTTCTTTTGGACCCCTGACGACCTGACATCAGGAAAGGGGCAACAGTATCCGATGCAGGACCCAGGACTTTGGAATTCAGGTTGACTGAGGGCAACCTGCCAGCAGGATTACCCAAATGTAATGACTGCAACAGTGAATACATTCGAACATCTACATTTATGGTAAATGTACACAACTGTACTATATGCATAAATCTATACGTATAGGTAAATATGTAGATATATAGCTATCTCTATATATTTACATATAGATACAGATAGATGGATAGATACATATAGATATGCATATCTTTGTTTATTTACTGTGCATAATCAGGGTCACTTCATGAACAATCTAGATCCCTGTTAATCACATTTTAATTTACTGGACAAACACGGCCAAAATGCCATTTGAACAAAACCTAGAGTAGATTAAGACAACCCTGTTATTTATTAACTGCAAGCAGACTCCCCTTCATGTTAGGAGATCCCCATGGCTTTCCCCTGTATGTATGTATGTATTCTCTGTTTTGCACCTGTAACATATAATTCCTGTTCGGTACAACTCAACTTACTAAGGTCCTATTATCTTACTTTGGTTCTGTATGCCATCACTGTAGCTTTGCCTTACTTCTATCAGGAGAAAATGGGGGTTTTGTTCTTCTTTTTTTATATTCATGTTCTAGGAAAGGTATGATAACTAAGCAAATCTCTGCTGATAGCAGGTAATGATACATAGTTCCAAGTTATGGTGGTTCAACTGTAGTAATATTTTGAAGAAGTACAGAGAGAAAGCTTCCTGAAAGGAGTATCATGGATTTCCTTGCAAGAAATGAGTGCCACAGTGTTGGTTGCTGTAGTGTTTGTAGAGACAGGCTAAGGTAGCCTATCTTCTGAGGATCAAGCGTCAAAGTCAAGTATCATAAATAAGTTACTGATGTGCACCCAAGTACCTCCCCTCTTTGTTTATTTCTGCTACAGACATATTGCAGCTATGAATGCCACACTATCATCTCTGCATTCTATTTGCAGCTAGGGTGCCCCTGATCTTGATGACCCAGTTGAGAGCAAACTTTTTTTACTACACTGTAAATACTCTGTATCTGAAGTACATGCTTGCTCTAACTCTTCTTGCTGTTTCTCCATCCTTTCTCATGACTTCAACTTAAAATGACCTGTAGATTAATTATTTTATAATTGTCAGTGTGGCACATAAAGCAAAATCACCTCAGTCACTTTAATTGTCTCACCACCCTCCTACCCCTTGAAGTTTAGTTTCTACTTAGGCTAGATTCAGAAATTCTGCATTAAAGCTTGGCTGCAATGATTGCTAAGTTTCAGTTCTTCCATACTGCATGATTCAGAAGGATGCATCAGAGCAGAGACGTCTGGAATTTTTTTTTTTTTTTGCCTGCCACATTAGACATGCGTCTGGAGCGTTTCTCCCTGGGCCTCCACTGAAAATTGGTGCTCATTCCAAGTTGGACTTTCATGGTTAACAAATGTTAAATAAATAAATAAAATAAAAATGAAGGTGATCTCTCAGTCCTGACAACTGGCTATTTCTAAGGAGCTTGGCAGACAGCACACAAGCATCGTATGTGATCCACTCAGTTTCAGACCTGTTAACCTTTCATGTCTTAATTGTAATGTTCTAGAATGTTCTACAATAAAACTCACAAAACATTAAGCTGTCAACCCATTACTCTTCAGCTGGAGCACTAAGTATCATGCTTTCTTAACCTTATAACATTTACTGAGGAAGTCGGAGCAACATTTGAGAAAGGGCATACTGTACACTGTGCTTATATGGGGCTTATTAAGGCCTTTGACAATTTTCCCCTTTAGGCAGTTACTGACAATGAATAAAGTTAACTGTTAACAAGCATGTTATCTGGTGGATGCATCACAGGATAAACAATATAACAGCTCTGTTAAAGTGATGGTCATCTAGCTTCCTTGAATGTCTTGAATGGTATGAACCTAATGGACCCTGTGCTGGGCCACCTTCTCACTGGAATTTTATACAATGATATAATACTAAAGCAATAACCGATGACGTGGTGTAGTATGTTAAATATTTACCCACTGTTGGTGTGATTTAATCACGAGGGTGAAACCCGAGTGATTAAACAAAGGCAACCATGGGTAAATCTTCAATATACCACAACCACGGAGTTGGTTATTGCTATTATACAATGACATTATTTAAGAAAAAAATACTTACTTTTCTTCAATAATGTATTTGTATAACGGCAGACTACTGTTCTTCCATTGGTTGTGGTATACTACTTCTTCATTTTGATGTACTGCACATGCGTATGGGACTTGTGTCCCACGCGTACCCAGTACATCAATGCTTTGAAACGGAAACAACAGAGAAAAGAAAGTCTCCATTGCTCCATTTTCTCTCTCTCTTTTTTTTTTTTAATTGTAAACACAAAGGTTTTGGAGAACTTTATGCCAACGGAAAAAAGCCCGGGCGACCGGATCTTTTTCCGTTGGTATATTGTGGGATTTACAATGGGCACGCTGGTTGGGCTGGGCCAATCAGCGTGCATGTTTTCGAATAGTAATAGGGAGTCATTGTATAATAGAAAAAGAAGCTATGGATAAAACAATATGCAAATGACTGTAAAATAGATAACTTAGTTATATCACCAAAATCCCTTGGATGTGGTTACAGAAAACCCACACCTGGTGAAATTATTCCCTCAATTTCAATGGTAAAAAATAATCTCATAAAATTTGATAAGATAAATTCTTGATTACAATATAAATGGTCAAATTATAACAACTCATTTGACATTATAATTCTCAGCCTTGAGACCACTGTAATAACAAATTGACTTCAGTCAGTGTTTACCCACTATAGGCAGCAAAGCATACTGAGTAACCTGAAACTGAAAGCTATATCTAACTGGCAGGGGTAAAATATTTTTCCCTTCTACTCTTCATTAATTCATGCCATCATTCAATAAGTGTTATGTTATGTGGGTTTGATGCAGACCACTATGTACAATTAGAAAAGTATAAAGATTACAAGCAAGAAACACATCAGGCATGGAAAGTATAATCTACTCAGAAATACAGCTAGAACTGTAATTATTATCCATATCTTATAGTCAGTGCATAGAACACCAAGATTACACTCCAAATGGGAAAAAACAGGCTTGTTAAACACCTTTCTGATGTCAGAAAGGTGCTTAATAAAAGCTTATTAAGCACCACTAAGCACTATGGTCAGATTTCACAGTAGGTATTAACATCAGACAGTCCTGACTGCAAGGAACAGTGGCAGAAGACAAAACAGTTTTAAAAGTTGTTCAATTTTATGTTCTGCATGGCAGAAAAAAAAATGTCTAACAGCATCTGCCTGCTGTCTGTTTGGTAAAACTAAATATTTTACCAGCCACTTGAAGGATCTGGAATCTGGTAAAACACCTGGTGCTCCTACACTTTATTTTCTGTAAGTAGTAGTACATTATGATCAGATCTCACCAGTTATAACCCTTATTATGTGTTCTTAACATGGATGCCAAACATCACCTCTTGAACTTCACTACTGAGGTAAATTTCTTGACATCCACATTACATATTTGTTATGTTTCCATACCTGATCATAATTATCTGTATTATATAGCTATAATTTAATCATCTTTTATATGCCCCAACACAACCCAAATCACACAGAACCCGCTGACTCAGTGTACCACTCAACCACAGCCAATGAGGCAAAACAATGTACCTAACACACTAATCACAGGTGACTTTATAGTCAGTCACACTGATGTGCCACTCACCAGGCTAAACAAGGAGAAGGTTACTGTTAGCTGCCTGTCGGGTGCCAGGATCCACCACATAACCCACACACTCAGGTCACTCCACAGCAAGTACAAATATGACTCTGTCATTGTCCATGTTGGTGTGAATGACCTGAGACATACCTCCCTGGACTACATGAAAGGAGACATGGAAGTGCTCTCTGATCTTGTAGCCCAGGCAGGTATGACCCTAGCCCTGAGTAGCATTCTGTCATCACCCAGAATGATGCCGCAGTACAAGGACAAAATGATTGACTTGGCTAAGCTTCTGGTGCCATTCTAAAGGGATCCAGTATCTATCTGCCTGGGATGACATGGTCGACAGACCACGATGCTTTGCCAGAGATGGCCTGCACCTGTCACCCCTGGGATTCCGGATGCTGGCTAAAGTTCTTGCTGCCCCTATAGTGCCTTTTTTAGGCAAGGTTCAAATGACAAATTCACCACCATAACAGAAACAGGCAAGCAAAAACTGAGGGTGATGCTACTCAGTGCTAGAAGTCTAAATTTCAAAATGCACTCACTCGAGGCACTCCTTAAAATGGAGAACATCGATATCTGTGCAGTGACTGAGACCTGGTTCAAGGCTCCAGAGAGAACCCCTGCACTACCAGGCTATAACTCATACCACATTTTTCGGCCATGTAACCTGGACCAGAACACCAAAGGGGGAGGTGTGTCCATATTCATTAAGGATATCCACCACCTCCAGGCTAGTTGCTCAGCATAATGCAGCCGAGGTTATCCAAGTGCAACTAACTCTGGGCAAAACTGCAATCCAAATTGTAGCTTGCTACAGATCACCTACCATGCCCCAGGATTCCCACTCCTCTTTTCTTGATGTACTGGAAAATATTAGGGTTCAACCAAACACCCTAATAATGGGCGATTTCAACTACCCCACCATTAAATGGGAAAGCTACTCCTATACCAACTCCTTCACTCAATGCTTTCTGTAATTCATAAACTCCAATGCCCTGGATCAACTTATTCACACCCCCACCAGGGGCAACAATATCCTAGATCTAGTCATTACTAACATGAGCGACCAGTGTTCCACACCTGAAGTCAATGCCTCATTGGTCCAATCCGACCATAAGCTAATTACCCTAGATATCCACATCCTGCCCCCCACCCCCATTAAGGAAACCATGGTAAAAAATTTCTCCAAAGCCAACTTCATGCTTCATAAGACAGAAGTGGGGAACTTCATGACACCCATGCAGATGGACAATACAGTTATGACTACTGAGTCCTACACAATTGCACTTTATAAGCACTTACATGAGTGCATGGATTGTGCTATCCCAAACAGAACCAAGATGCTATCCTCCAAAAAATGGAAGCCAATCTGGTGGTCCCCTGCCATAAACAAACTTCTGCAACAGAAGGAAGAAACTGTTGCAAAAGAGAGTAAAATCCCATGAGTGGAGGAGCTCCCCGGTCAGTCTCAGTAAGAAGCTGAGATCCCTTATAAGATCCTCCAAAGCTATCTAGGAAAATAAAATCACCACTGATTCTAAGGACAGCCACAAAGCAATCTATAGCTATGTCAAGAATCTCAATGGCAACACCCAGATCTGCTCTGAGTTACAGCACAACGGCATGGAAATTACAGAACCAACTGATATTGCCAACATCCTGGCAGATAGGTTCAGTGCTAACTTTACCCCCCCTCTCACCCCCTAAAGAGCCCATCTCTATACTGGAAGAATGCAAAGTTCCTGTAATCATGGCTGCATAGGTAAAAACCACACTCTCCAAAGCCAAGAACACAGCATCCATGGGACCAGACAAAATACCAGGCTGCATTCTACACGAACTATAGAATGAACTGGCACCCCACCTAAGTACCATGTTCAGTCATAGCCTCACCTCAGGCTTTGTGCCTGCTGAATGGCGCACAGCAACAGTTATCCCACTTCACCAGGGAGGAGCCACCACGGACCCCGGGAACTACTGCCCCATTAGCCTGACGAGCCTTGTCCTCAAGGCCATGGAACGTATCATCATGGAACTTATAAACAAAGATATTGGTAATCTCCAAACTCTGGACCCCACCCAGTTCAGGTTTGTAAAAGGCAGATCATGTCTCCTAAACCTGATAGACTTCTTTGAAGCAGTCACCAAAGCCGTAGACAAGGGTAAGGTGGTTCACACAGCCTATTTAGATCTTGCCAAGGCTTTCAAAACCATCCCCCATTCTGGAATTATATATAAACTCACTAAACTAGGTATAACTCCCTATGTTACAAGATGGGTTGCCAACTGGCTCACTGACAGAACCCACACTGTGAAAGTAGCAGACTCCAAATCCAACTCCAGACCAGTGACAAGTGGAGTACCACAGGGTTCAGTCCTGTGTCCTCTCCTGTTTGGTATCTACTTCTCTGAAGTACAGGCTAACACAGAAGGTCTTTGGCTAATGAAGTTCACAGATGACTGCAAACTAGGAGCCATAATTGAAACTCCTAAAGATGTGGACATCCTACAAAAGATCCTCACTGAGACAGATGCCTGGTGTCAAAGCCATGGCCTCAAGCTCAATGCCAAAAAGTGCATTGTCATCCCCTTTGGTAAAAACTCTGTACCCATGAATTACAACATAGGCGGTAGTATACTTAACACTGAAAGTGTGATAAGAGACCTTGGGACACAGGTGGACAGTAGTCCCTCCTTTGATAATCACATTGCCACAGTAGTCAGGAAATCCTTCTAAGTGGCACACCTCATCACAAAAGGTTTCTCATCCAGAAAAAAAGAGGTCATTGTTCCCCTCTACTCATCACTCATTAGACCCATTATGGAGTACAACACCCCTTTTGGTATGTACCTCACAAGACATCTACAACAACTGGAAAGGCCGCAGAAATACCTCACAAAGAGGATTACAGGCCTCAAACAGATGCCCTATGCAAACTGTCTCAAAAAACTCCAGCTGTACTCCGTCGCATATCACCTACTCAGAGGTGATCTCTGCCTAACATACAAAGCTATGTCAAACCCAGAGCTGTTGGACATGCTCCACTTAAAAACATCCCAATCCTTCCGAGCTACACACTCTAGGGACCTAAACCTTGTCACGACAATAAACAGAACATGCCGGAGGGATAGATTCCTGTCCCAGAGACTTCCCATACTCTGGAATAAACTACCTATCTATATTAAACACAGCTCCTCATTAGCACTCTTCAAGAAAAATCTTGATGATTGGATGGGAAGTAGGAAATTCACCCCGGGGATCACCTCTGTAGCTCTGCTCGACAGTGGCACAGGAAAATAATTTTCTTGGGTGGCAAAAGCCAGGGTATCTTTTTGGCTGGGCTTTTATAGGCCCAAGAGCAAATAGCCTAGTACCTACCTATGAACCTATGCTTCCAACTGTACTAAAGCCACTGTTTCTCAAAGGAGGACTAAAGAAATGGGTTTTCAAGCACATTGATCCTATGAATAGCTTTTATGACACTGAGTACAGCCTGGGTGAGTCTTTCAATAATCCGGGAAGAGGAGCTTTACTACACAATACCCTAATGCCTAAGTCAGAGTTGTTTACTAGCCTTCTTATCTTTTACAGCAGTCAAAAATGCCCTTTCCTTTTTACTTTTCTTCTGTCTACATCCTTTTTCTGCTTTAGTTCTGCTGCTCCCTGATCTACCATACTTGTAATCTTTGTTTTCACTGTGAGCAGTCTACCATCTTATGTCTTGTTTTGTCATTCTGGCCTTACACACACACTTTCATTCATCCTTAAAACATCCATGCCATTCTCATCAATGACAGAAATGTTGGCTCTCAGTTTGAGGTAATCATTGTTTTGCTAATAATGCTTCACAGCCTGTAGTTTTCCACATTACTAACCCATCAAGTTTGATCCTATATTAACAATGTAGTTTGAGTCTGTTTTTAGTTTCTTTCTTACAAACTAATTTTGTTTCAAGCCTGTATTGGTTTCCCCTACACAGATGGCTTAAAGTAAAGCCAGTTATGTGAGACTCAGTTCAGCAAGACAACACTCCTTTTAATCACAGTTTTTACATGTCCCATTCCACATTTGTAGACTTAATGCCTCCAACCCGTTACCACTGCATTTGTTCACAATACTTAAAAGGCACCAAGTGCTACTGTGATAGAAGTTACCTTTAGCTACCAATGTAGACTTCTGCCTATTCATATGGTTGTTTGTTGTTCTTCTTTCGGCTTTTCTCGATTAGGGTGTCGCCACATCCACTAATGATCGGCAGTAGATTTTTTTTTTTTTATGGATGCTGAGGTGCCAGCTCGGTGCCCAACCTTCAACAAAGGCACGCCCATTCTACGCATGTCTTTTGAATGCCACTCGACCATGGGGAAACATGCAGACTCTACACAGAAGGCACTCCAGCTGAGAATCAAATGGGAGAACCTCCAGCTGTGAGGCAACAACGCTACCGCTGCACCACCGCTGCTTTGCCTATTCATATGGTACTGACTCTAAATTTAGAAGTTTTGAATCTACTCAACTTCTTTGGTGCAAACATTGAATTTAAATGTGTCAATCTATAAGCACTACTTTTCAACAAAGCTAAGCCTACCTATCTACAAGTGGTGCATGATTTAAAGGGAACTCAACCATTTAGCAATGTGGCTCCTTATTTTGAACAGGCTCCTTATTTGGAATTTGAATCTCACCTATTGCTATTTAAACTGCTCATTGTATGCTTTTTGCAAGGATATTTTAGACTTGGACTGGATCCATGGAAGTACAAGTTACCCCATAAGGAACCCTTTCATGCTGATGACTAGCTTTGTTACTTGTCTTTGTCAGGCTTCAGACCATTCATCTGTACTTTCTCCTCAATAACTGCAGTCGCCAACAACAATATATCACTGTCAGCCTTGCCATGTGTACTTTTCTCAATATTGACTGGAATGAATTTTACTTTTTCCATTATGAAAAAATCTCATTCTGCCAAATCTTTAAACTACCATGAAGAGTAATTTTCCATTGCCTGAATTCCCACTTACGCTGACTGGCATGAATGCATATTTTATGCATTCATACTGCTAAATGAAGTGATGCAAAAAACTGTTCATTCCTTGGAGGCAGGGAATTAGGAGTGTGTTTCAGTCATTGCTATCTACATATTGAATATTTTATATCTTGAATTTCGGTATTGTTTGCTTTAATCAAGTTGTACTTTGATGGCTACAACAGTTTTATCTAGTCCATCTGACATTTTGATATTTATATTAACATATGCCTTGCAACTGACTTGTAATCCTCTTTCTGTAAAATATAGAAGAAAATTGTGTTAAACTGAAATAAAGGTATTTTTTATAAAACTGTATTTCTTGCTTTCAGTAAATCTTGCAATATGTAAAACATACAGAATAAACAAAAGTTTAGGGTGGTATTCTTATCATTATCAGAATGCATTAAGGATATACACACTGCCTATGAATGAGTGCAAACAAACCACAGTTCAGAGAGACCACTTATGCTAATGTGTGATGGCTGTGAATAAGCCTAAGCAAATTAAGTCATAATGAGATGTAAATGAGAAGTTATGTGCAATGGTATATGCTAATGAAGCATCCTCTTGGCTATTTGCAATTCATAGTGAGATCTTTCCATTTTTCCACATCATCCACAGATATGTTATATAAAGAGGAGTTTCACCTATGATATCTACTTTGAATCTGTGAAGATGCTGTCATTTGCTGCTGGCCTTGTTACTTCCCACTATGAGCTGCTTCTATTGGCTGAGCAAAAACTGCTTGCACCCTATGGCACTCACCAGCCAATAAGTCAGAGATATAAACAGGGAATAGACCATTATAATTCTGATAATCAGGAGATACAAGATAGGTTTAGAGAGGGCAAGGATATTAAAAGGGTCTTAGTGAGTGTGCATGACCTCCGCAGGAGTACTAGTGGAATGTGTGGACTTCTTATTCTTGTGGATACTAAGGTATGTATAGCCATCACTATACTTGCCATGGGGACCTTCCAAATACAGACTGAGGACACATTGGGTATCTGAAAGGCTTCTGCTTCAATGATATTGCAGCGGTTTCTGGATGTACTTGTGGCATCTATGGATCTGTATGCCTATTTTTGCAGTGTCACCTCAGAACTGAGCCAGGACCATGCATACCTTTTATTGGGTGTTATATTTCTCTGAGATACTTGGTGCAATAGATTAATCCATGCTGCAATTAGGACCCCTTCTAGTCCACTGGGGGTGGGATACTGCAATAAGAAGGGATACCATTATATCAATTTCCAGGTAGTGTGTGATGCATGGGGGAGCATCACCAATGTTTCCATCCAGTGTCCTGGCACATGATTCCTGTATCTGGCACACTAGGTTACTCTACAGCATCTTCCTGCATGGCAAGATGCTCAGTGGTCATCTTGTTGGCAAAAAGATAATTTGTTTTTCTTTTTTTCTTTTTTCTATTGTATTGCTCAATACTAAACCACTTTTTTCTTTGTCTTGTCTTCTCCCCTTTTCTCTCTTTCTCTCTCTCTCTTTGTTTCCATACAGGAGATGCTGTATATCTTTTGGAGCCATGGCACAGAGAGGATCTTTGGCTTCCTGAAGAGTTGTTTCTGTGTGTGCCTGGATGAGTCTGGGGGTGCCCTCCATTATGACTCAGATACTACATGTAGGATATTTATTGCATGTTCTATTATGCACATTATGGTCATGCACGACCTTGTAGTGACAAGTCCCATGTTGTCATTGCAGGTCCTAGGTCCAGTCCTACTATGACTAATGGTGACCAAATGGCAGCAGCAGTAAAGGACGCCATGTGGCAGGCTCATGCATGGCATATGGCTGTACAGGTAAAGATGCAGTGTTTAGTCCAGAACTATGGGCCATGACATTTAGGTTAGTATTTCCTTTCTTGTGAAAAATACAGAGAGTATAACTGATGCTCGAAATGATATCTGTGCACTGTGTTATGTGATGCATAATCTACTGTCATTGTTCATCAGGCATTCCTTTTATTAATTTATTTATCATTTGTTAACTGGGAAAAAAATATTTTCATCAGAGGCCCAGGAAGAAATGCTCCAGATGTATGTCTTTGGAATTTGGGAGGAAACCCATGCAGGGAGGATATGCAGACTCCACACAGAAGGCACCCCAACAGAGAATCAAACCAGAGAATCTCTTACTGTGAGGCAGCAATGTTAACTACCCCACCACTTTGCCACTTTTTATCTTTAAACAATTTTTATTTCAGAATAGGTACTCATATTATTGTTTGCAAAAGTCATGTCTGAGTGCTCACTAACTCCTGATCAGCAATGTTGTAAGGCATCACAAAAGAAATAATCACATTTTTAACATTTTGCACAATAAATTATAATGAGGTGGTTTATCTAAGTATGCATGCACTGAATGTTCTCAAGTGGTTTAATTAGTGTTAGTTCAGTGTTTAGCATTACTTAATACCATGCAATTGAATGAAAATGTATCATTGTTTTTATATTATTCAGTGTTTTCTCAGCTTGAAGTATGTTGTATGTTGAGGTACTGCACATGAGATTGTTGACATACACAATGTGTGGTCTCACAGGCAAAAAAATATAATTTGTGCAGTGGTGAGGGTGAAGTAGCAGCAGTGTTTTTTTACATGGCAGGATGCTCATTGTAATCTCATTAGTGTTTCCCTAAATACGTATGTATTGTAGGCAGTTGTCAGCTGCTAACAATGATAATGCACAGAGCATTAATGGCGTTAATCACTGCAATCAAATGTCAAGATATACAGTTAACTTTCCACACATCCATGAGGTTTTAAGCAGTACCATTATATAAATGAAATGCACATAATTGAAAAGGGTCCTAAGTCCCCTACCCCTATTTTTATTTTATTTTTTTTTTTATAACTTATTCCCCTTCAAGTTAAACATTGATCTGTGTTTGTGAAGATCAGACTGTAAGTAACAGAAATGTTACACTTGATTCATACTACGTTAAGGTCAAATGTGTCATTTCTATCTTCTAAAGTTAGGCTAGGTGATAGTGAAAGTGATTTTGAGGAGGGGTTGTCATGAGAGCTGGAAGGTAAGTTGGTCTGATAGGTTCATAGGTTGGTACTAGGCTATCGGCCCAAGGGCTTATACAAGCCTAGGCAAACAATTCCCCAGATATTTCTTCCCACAATATTTACTTCCCTGGACCCCAGTCTAGCAGGGCGACTGACATGATCCCCCAGGTGAATTTCCTATCTCCCATACAATTGTCAAGGTTCCTTTTGAAGAGGGTCAATGAGCCACTCTGCTTGACATGTATGGGCAGTCTATTCCAAAGTATGGGCAGTCTCTGTGTCAGGAACCTATCCCTCCAGCATGTATTGTTCATTGTGATGACAAGGCTTAGATCCCTGCAGCATGTGGCTCTGAGGGACTGGGATTTCTTTAAGTGGAGCATGTCCAACAACTCAGGGTTTGACATGGCCTTGTATGTTAAGCAGAGATCACCTCTGAGTAGACAATATGCCACAGAGTATAGCTGGAGTTTTTTTAGATGGTCAGCATAGGGCATCTGCTTTAGGCCTTTGATTCTTTTAGTGAAGTATTTCTGCGGCCTTTCCAGCTGTTGCAGATGTCTTGTGAGGTACATACCAAATGGGGCCTTGTACTCTACAATGGGTCTAATGAGGGATGAGTACAGTGGGACAATGACCTCCTTTTTCTGGATGAAAAGCCCTTAGTGATGAGGTGTGCCACATAGAAGTATTTTCTGACTGTTGTGGCAATGTGGTTATCGAAGGTGAGACCACTGTCCACCTGTGTCCCTAAGTCTCTCATCACATTTTCAGTGTTTAGTGTACTGCCACCTATGTGGTAATTCATGGGTACATGTTTTTTCCCAAAGGGGATAACTATACATTTCTTGGCATTAAGCTTGAGCCCATGGCTCTGGCAGCAAGCATCTGTTTCTGTAAGGCCCTTTTGTAGAATATCCACATCATTTGAGGATTCAGTAATGGCTCCCAGTTTGTAGTCATCTGTGAACTTTGTTAGCCAGAGTCCCTTAGTGTTGGCCTGTACTTCAGAGAAGCAGATGCCAAACAAGAGTGGTCCCAGGACTAAACCTTGAGGTACTCCACTTGTCACTTGTCTGGAACTGGATTTGGAGTCGGCTACATTTACAGTCTGGGTTCTGTCAGTAAGCCAGTTTGCAACCCATCAAGTGATGTAGGAATTTATGCCCAGCTTAATAACTTTATCTATGATTCCAGAGTGGGGGATGGTATTGAAGGCCTTGGTGAGGTCCAGATAGGCTGTGTGGACCGCCTTACCCTCATCCACAGCTCTGGAGACTGATTCAAAGAAGTCAATCAGGAGACAAGATTGGCCCTTCACGAACCCAAACTGAGTGGGGTTCAGTGTTTGAAGGTTGCCAATGTCTTTGTTTATAAAAGTTCCATGATAATGCATTCCATGCCATTGCAGATCAGGCTCATCAGACTGATGGGATGGAAGTTCCCAGGATCCAAGATGGATCCCCCCTTGTGGAGTTGGATAACTGTAGCTGTGCATCACTCAGTGGGCACAAAGCCTGAGGTGAGGCTATGATTAAACATGACACTTAGGTGAGGTGCCATTTCATTTTGTAGTTCATGTAGTATGCAGCTCGGAATGTTATCTGGTCCCATGGATGCTGTGTTCTTAGCATTGAAGAGTGCGGTTTCTACCTGTGTGGCCATGATTACCGGAATTTGGCAATCTTTTGGTATTGAGATAGGCCCTTCAGGAGGTGAGAGGGGGGTGAAGTTGGCACTAAATCAATCAGCCAGGATATTGGCAATATCCTTGGGATCAGTATATTTAATGCCATTCTGTTGTAACTCAGAGCAGATCTGAGCATTGTCATTTAGATTCTTGACATAACTATAGAATGCCTTGTGGTTGTCTTTGGAATCTTTGGCAATTTTATTTTTGTAACTAGCTTTGGAGGATTTTATGAGTGATCTCAGCTTCTTACTGCGGCTGGTAAGGGAGTTTTTGCATCCTGAGATTTTCCTCTTTTCTGCAACAATTTCTTCCTTCTGTTGTATAGTTTGTTTATGGCAGGGGACCACCATATTGGCTTCCTTTTTTTGGAGGAGAGCATCTTGGTTTTATTTAGGATGGCACGATACATACACAAGTGGATGTGCTCATACAGTGCCTTAGTGTAGGATTCAGCAGTTGAACTTTCAGCTCCTGTCTGCATGGGGGTCATGAAGTTTGTCACTTCTGACTTGAGTAGCATGAAATTGGCTTTGGAGACGTTTTTTACAGAGGTTTCCTTACTGGGGTGTGGGATGTGGATGTCAAGGGTGATTTGCTTATGGTCACTCCTGACCAATGAGGGGGTGACCACTGGTGTGGAGCATCTATCTCCCATGTTGGTAATGACCAGGTCTAGGATATTGGAGTCCCTTGGAGGGACAATGGATTATTTGACCAAGTTCATTGGAATTTATGAATTCCAAGAACCGTTAGGAAAAGGTGTTGGTACCTGAGTAGTTTTCCCAGTTAATGGCAGGGTAGTTGAAATCACCCAGTATTAGGGTGTTTGGTTGTATCTTAATATCTTCCAGTATGTTTAGAAAGGTGTAGTGAGAATCTTAGGGCATGGCGTGGGATCTGTAGCAAGCTACAATTTGGATAGTTGCACCTGGAGAAATTCTGATGCATTGTGTTGGGCAACTAACCTGGAGGTGTGAATATCCTTGGTGAATATGGGCACTCCTCCACCTTTAGTGTTTCAGTCTTGGTTTGGTGGCCAAAAGTTTTGGTAAGAGTTGTAGCCTGGTATTGCAGGAATGCTCTCTGGAGTCTTGAACCAGGTCTCAGTTACTGCACAGATATCAGTGTTCTCCATTTTTAGGAGTGCCTCAAGACAGTGCATTTTGAGGTTTAGACTTCTAGCATTGAGTAGCATTACCTTCAGATTTTGCATGCTTGTATCTGTTATGGTGGTGGTTTTGTCCTTTGAACCTTGCCTAAAAAAGGCAGTATCGGGGTTGCAAGAGCTTTAGCCAGTAACCTGAACCCCAGGGGTGACAGGTGCAGACCATCTCTGGCAAAGCATCGTGGTTTGTCGATCATGTCATCCCAGGCAGACAGATACTGGATCCCCTTTGAATGACACCAGAAGCTTAGCCAATTGTTGAAGTCAATCATTTTGTCCTGATACTGTGGTATCATTCTGGGCCAAGTCAGGATACTACTCAGGGCTAGGGCCATACCTGCCTGGGACACATGATCCGATAGCTCTTCCATGTCTCTTTTCATTTAGTCCAGGGAGGTATGTCTCAAGTCATTCACTCCAACATGGACAATGACAGAGTCATATTTGTATTTGTTGTGGAGAGACTTGAGTGCATGCATTATATGGCAAATCCTGGCACCCGACAGGCAGCTGACTGTAATTTTCTCCTTGCTCAGTCTGGTGAGTGGGACATCAGTGTGCTTGACTATAAATTCACCTATGACTAAAGTGTTGGGTCCGTCGTCTTACCTTAGGGGCTGTTGTTGGGTGGCACACTGGTGTTGTGAGCTATGTGCCACTTTAGTTGTGACTGGTGTTTGTTTGCATTTCAGCTTCGGAGGTCCTTGTTGCTTGAACAGGTTAATGTTAAGGGCCTCTGCATATGTGGGTTTAATGTTGCTATGTGTGGATGTTGATGGTGTGGGTTTTGAAGGGCTATGTGTTTCTTGAGGTATAGTGCAGATGTTAACCTTCTCCTCTTGACTGTCTAGCACAATCTTGGCTGGAGCGAGCTTTGCTTCCAGTTTGGCTATGTAAGTGTATCTCTCACAGGTTGTAGTGTTAGGTGGTAGGAGGAGAGGGTTGTTTGTGTACATGAGGCAGTTGCTGCATTCCCCCAGTATGCCCAGATTCACCAGGTGGACAAGAGAAATCACTGGAAGCTGACCCTTGGACATGCCTGTTTAGGTGCTTTTTTGTAAAGTACAAGAGCTGTTTTCCCTTACCTTTGCAAGGTACTTTGCAATTATCGGTTGTTTAGTGCCTACAATTAATTTCTCCTTAGTAACAAGGAGAGTTGAGTGCTTCTATCAGTTTAAGGCTTGCTAGTGCTTTCCAGCAGGTTCTACAGCAAGTGCTAGTCACAGGGGTTCTGATTTTTGTGCTACTACTGAGAAACCAGTTAGTTCTAAGGGACAATTTGTACAGCAGACTTTCTGGCACCTGGAATAGTTTAACCATAGTCCTGCTGTGCTGCACGATGCGAAAAATGCGCAAACACGCGTTTTTAAGCCAGGAAGTTGAAAGGGATAGAAATCAGCCCAAAATGGCTAATAAAATTACAATTTAAGAGCTGGAAACCACTCCTCTAGTGTTAGATAGGCAATACAATTCTCACCACTTCCACTGGTAAGCAGTAGGCCTTCCCTCTACCACAGCAAGGTATGGATAGCTCTGAACACAGAAAATAAAGTCCTGAAACCAGCAAAGCCTGGGATCTGGACTATACTAGCTAGGAAAGGTGGGAAACGAGAAAACAAGATAGTATTTTTTGTTTTTTTTTTTGGTTAAAACAAGCTAAACAATGCAATAATACAGTAAATAAACACAGAAAAGGCTTACAAACTTGAGTGTGTTGCCCTAAACAATAAATGTAATTAAAACTCTACAAAATTAGCAATTTAAAACTTCTTGAATGAAGCAAGGCAAGTACACAACTGAAAAATTATTTAAGAGCTCTAGGGACCTAAACTTTGTCACCACAATACAATAAACAGAACATACTGGAGGGATAGATTCCTGTCCCAGAGACTTCCCATACTCTGGAACAGACTACCTATCTATGTCAAACAGAGCTCCTCATTTGCACTCTTCAAGAAAAATCTTGATGATTGGATGGGAAATGGGAAATTCACCCCAGGGACCACTTCTGTTTCTCTGCTCGACAGGGGCACAGGAAAATAATTTTATTGGGTGGTGAATGCCAGGGTACATTTTTTGGCTAGGCTTATATAGGCCCTAGGGCCAATAGCCTAGTACCTACCTATGAACCTATGAACCTAGGTGCTTACCAAGTACATAAAATAGCAATAAAATACAGTATGCAGCAGGCAGTAAAAAATGCTATATATAAATTGCTAGAAGCAATATCTAGTATAAATAAGCCAGAAAAACAGGATACTTATTGTTATATATCTCAGATCAGAGTTGTAGCCAATGCCCCTCCTCCACTCGGCTCAGTGTGTATAGACAGAAATACTCTCTGTTGTGATCTGTTTGATGCAGGTGATCCTGCAGACACTGATCTGACAATGCTAAGAGCTGCCATAAGGATGCTGTTTATCTCATGGCTGAAGCTGCCCTTACTCTGCCTTGATCCCTTGTTTTGCATTATTATTGCACCTGAAAAATATGCCACAGTCGTACACAAAAAGCTTTGATGTTATCATCAGTGAAACATACACAACAATGAAACTGTACCTGCTATCATTCTATAAAAATGATAGGTAACACAAACTCTATGATTCTATCCACATGCAAAATCTCAGTCCATCCAAGAAAAGTTGTGCTACAGTAATGTATGCAGTATCATACATGCATTCACAACAGCAAAGTCATTAGTATAACAAATCAATCCTTTCTCTGGCCCCTATCATTGCCATGTATTCATAATACTTTCATTTTTCATTAGTCAGAGACATTCAGAATTCTCCAAGTAAAGACACATGTATCTTCAACCAACAATACATCCTTACCATTTCTGTACTTCACAATTAAAACACTGCATTTTGATCAGGTATGCATAACCATTTCCACTGCTGCCAAAATAATTTTCCATTTACAAATGACAGCTTTATATTATTCACTAAAGCCATCTATTATGCCCATCATATCAGTAAAACAAACATTGATTGTAGTGAACTCACAAATTTTACACCATTTTCATAATATAATATTAATCTACAGTATTTCTATTATTGTTTTTGCTGCTTTAACTAACAAGTTAGTGTTTTTTCTAACTCATTTGCCCTGTTGTTATGCAGATTAGGCCCTTTTACTTTTGTTTCTATGAATTCCCGTAATACATGAATGTATACGGCCACTTATGTACATAAATTGTTCTCATCTACTCCTGAATGTGGATTTGGTTACATGTGGCCATGCTGGGGGCAGCAGAGGAGATTGCAGCAGTCCTCAACAGTCTACAGCATACTGCAGAATTATGTGGATAACATTAGATATGCTCAAAACTGAATATGTTTAGAAAAAGCAAAATGGAGTCATATGCATGACAGTTTGTACACCAAGAAAAATAATCCCCACCCCATATAACATCATTTGGCACACCTTATCACCTCAAAGAACTCAACAGTTAATAATAGTTAATACTGACACACATAACAATATTTATATTTGCAAAAAGAACCCCCCAAAAATAAATAAATAAACATTAATACTGTTGCTCTACTGCATGACGCTTGTATACATGACATTTAGGTATAATACTCCAAGAAAGGTAGCTAAGACAATGCATGGTAGCAGTAGCAATTGTAACTAATATAAAGGAAAATGATGATTGCATAATGACTTTTATCCACCATATAAATGCAATGTGAATGTACTCCTTTTAAAAACATGTTAGTGACAAATAACTTTTGGTTAAACCAAACTTGCCAATAATACCAATACCCTGTCTAATGCCCCTGGTTAAATGGGTTTAGTTCATTACTTTCAGATCTCCTGCCAGCACTGATTGCAATGACCCCTATACTGAGGTCTACACAAATGTCCTGTATAAACACCTATATAAATGTATAGACTAAGCTGTACCAAAATGGATCAAATCAAGATCCTGATGAAAAAATAAGCCACTCTGGTGGACATTCAGCATTAATAGGTCAAAAAAACAAGAAGGAACAGTCCCAGCAAAGGAAAAACTCCATTTAAATCATTAACAAGCAGGTCAGACATCTTGTAAAGATGTCTAAAGCTAATTACAAAATTAAATTAGCATCCCTAGCTAAGGAAAAGCACAAAGCATTCTTTAGCTATGTCTGAAATCTAAAAGGGAAGGACCAGCTTTGTGCTGAACCAGCTGTGGATGTTAACACTTATACTGAACCTGAGGACATCGCCAACCTGCTAGCAGACAGGTTTGGCTAAAACTTGGCCCTTCTGTCCCCACCAGTCATACACCATAACATACCTGTCACCAGTCCTCTGCCTAGTATCTCCAGAGGTACAACACACATGTGGTAGCAAGTAGTGGATGAAACGAGCCAGTTAAAACAAAGATTTAGTGGTGAAAGTTAAGAGCTTTCATTCCCATGTATTGGAACTTCCTCATAACAAAAACCCTTTAAATGAATCACTTTATATAAAAAAAATCCCTTATCACGTAAATAAAAAACTTCCAATCAAATTCTCAAACCAATTAACATTAAGTACAATTAGAAACAGTGTAATGCCTTAGTTTTAAGACAGAATTAATGGAACAAGCTTCATTGATTCCTGGATAGACTGTAGCATTCAGCAAAACCTGCCATTTTAATTCACATATTTCTAAATATTTTTTTGTTACCCTCCCTTGAAGGTCCTGTATAACCTGACTAAAAACTTAACATAATGATCATTAAAACTAGTCATATGCTTGTATAAAGCATTAGTCTACCTCTTTTTCTTAATATCGGAAAGGTGTTCACACATACATTCACTAAATGTCCGGCTGGTCTTGTCCATGTAAAAAGCTGCACATGATCGACATTGGGCTAAGTAAACCACCTCCCCTAGTATAACATGCATAATGTCCATATACTTTATAAGTTTTATTACTTATGTTATAATTTTCCCCCATCAGTACATTAGGGCACTGTGAACACTTGCCACACTTGAAAGTACCAGGCCTTCTAAAATTTGTGGCCACTTGTATTTTACTAAATTCAAGATAATTCTTGAAAGTTTTATCTCTTATGAACACAATCTGAAGTTCCATACCTAATTTACTCATAAGCTTACTATCAGACAATATGATTCTCAAACTTTTCTTAATGCTGCTAACAATAGTACGACTATCCACTGTAAAGGTTGAGATGAATTTTATCTTCCTATCATTACTACTTTGAACATCCCTGTGGAAATCATTACAAGCCACTTGATACTTTCTCCAGGGATTCCTCCATGCCTGTTGATTCCGTATTCTTCTGGAGCTCCTCAAAGGTTGTTTTAAATGGGCCAGTGCACTAGAACCACCCCTTCTCTTGTAGATGACATTACTTCCTGATGTGTGACATCACTCACCACCTAATTTGTGGAAACACTCCTGTTCCTCTGGTAACCAGGTAGCTTCGGATAAACATTACCCACTGCATAATTATCTGTGTCCTTTTTTAGTTTAACAATTTTCCATTGGTAAATGAAGGAACACTGCTTCTCCACTTTTGTGAAAGAATTGGAATATTTGGTTTCATAGTATTCAAAATTTAAGTCATCATGGATAGTTTTATTAAGACAGTCCAACTGTTGTAAGAGATTATCTAAAGTGATGTTATATTTAATCATAAGCCACATAAGCTCACAGCCTGCTGAGTCAAAAACCTTATGCAGTTCATGTAGAAACTTGGAGCTATCAGAAACACTATTAGGGTAATGTCAAAGCCTTAAACCTTTTGGCACTTGGTGTAGTTCAATATTTTTAGCCAGATAACTATTTTCTAGTTGAAGCTTCTTATAGGAAAAAAGAAGCTTTTCAAAGGAAGACAAAAGCTGATGGATGATATTATTAGCAGCATGTCTGAAAGTGTCTGTATCCATATTAAACCAATTCTCTTTCCAAGCTCCAGACTCAAAAGATGCGTGTGAAATATATGGGGTATTGGAATGATTCTGTCCTGATCCTCCAGTAGGTTGTGTCAGTGGTAGCCAAAACCATCACTGAAACCATGTACTTCATTTCTTTGTGAAGAAACCATAGGAGGGTCAGGTCTCCCACAGCTTTACATAAAGCATTAAATCCAATATTTTCTTCCACACCACTACCACTGGAGGACAATACCACTAACAAACCAAGAACCAAACAGTGAAAAACAAACCAGAAGTATAACACACCTGTTGTAGCAAGTAGTGGATGAGACGAGCCAGTAAAAACTAAGACTTAGTGTTGAAAGTTTAGCTCTTTTGTTCCTATGTATTGGAACTTCCTCACAACAAAAAACATTTAAATGAATCACTTTATATAAAACAAATTCCCTTCTCACATGAATAAAAAAAAACTTCCAATCAAATTCTAAAACTAATTAACATTAAGTACAATTAGAAACTATGCAATGCTTTTGTTTTAAGACAGAATTAATTGAACAGGCTTCATTGGTTCCTGGATAGATGGCAGCATTCAGCAAAACCTGCAATTTTAATTCACATATTTCTAAATGTTCTTTTGTTACCCTCCCTTGAAGGTCCTGTTTAACCTGTTCAATGACTAAAAACATAAAATAATGATCATTAAAACTAGCCACTACTTGCTACTACAGGTGTGTTGTACTTCTGGTTTGTTTTCACAGTTTGGTTCTTGGTTTGTTAGTATCTGCAGAGTGCAGATCATAGCCGCACTCTCCAAGGCAAAAAACACAGCCTCTATGGGACTAGACAACAGCCCAGTCTGCTTATTAAATGGTCTAATATAGGAGTTAGTGGAACCACTGAGCATGCTCTTCAGTCTCAGTCTAAGCACTGGCGTTGACCCAGTTGAGTGGAAAACTTCAACCGTAATACTCTTGCACAAAGGGGGTCCCTCAACCAACTCCAGGAACTATAGATCTTTAAGCCTAACCAGTCTTATCTGCAAGACCATGGTGAGAATCTTCATGGACCTTATCAGCAATGATATAGGTGACCTTCAAACTCTTGACCCAACCCAGTTTAGCTATGTTAAGGGAAGATCTTGCCTGCTAAAACTGGTGGACTTTTTCAAGAACGTCACCAAGACCCTGGATGAAGGCAAAACAGTTCATACTGCCTATCTCAACCTAGCCAAGGCCTTTAACACAATCCCACAGTCAGACATCATTGAGAAACTCACCCAACTGAGGATTACCCCTTACAATACTAGATGGGTTGCCAACTGGCTCACAAACAAAACACATATAGTCAAAATTGGGGATGCCAACTCTACTAGCAGACCTGTTACCAATGGTGTTCCACAGGGATCTGTGCTAGGCCCCCCTACTGTTTGGTATTTATTTTTCAGACATCCAGGTGAAAATAGATGGCCTATGGCTTACTAAGTTTGCTGGTGACTGCAAACTGGGTGCAGCCATCAAATCCCTCAAATATGGCAACATGCTACAAAATGGGCATACACAGACAAGTGACTGATGTCAAAGCCATGAACTTAAACTAAATGCAAAAAATGCATTATCAAAATTATGATCTCTCTTTTTAGTGACTCACACTTGGATAAGATCCAGGTATGCAAAAGAGGCAACAAATGGAAAAAAAATTCATATCTGGCAGGAGTTGGGTGAGCACCTGTCATCCATGGCAGGGATTTGCCTTCAGCAAAGGATAACCCCTTACTAATTACAACATTAATAATAACCCCCTAAGTTCAAACCCAGCGGTAAGAGATTTAAGAGCACAGTTTGATAGCAGCCTTAATTTTGATCATCAGGTGTCCACAATAGTAAGAATGCATTGCACACCTCATAAGCAAGGGTATAGCATCCAAAGCTAAGAAGGTTATAACTTGCCTGTACTCAGCTCTCTTCAGACCAATAAAAGAGTACAATACTCCCTTCTGTATGTACCTCACTAGACATCTGCAGCAACTAGAGAGACCTCAACAGTTTCTCACTAACAAAATTCAGGGCCTACAACACATGACATACACGGACAGACTGAAGGCCCTATCACTTTACTCAGTTTCGTATAGACTGCTTAGAGGTGACTTATGCCTGGCCTACAGAGCAGTCTCAGACCTTGCCTTGATGAAGCTGCTACACATCCACAAATCCAATGGGACAAGATTCATTCACTCTAGGAATCTTAACCTAACCTACAATATTAACAGGACATGCTGGACAGACAGATATATCTCCCAGAGGTTGCCACTCCTCTGGAACAAACTCCTAATTCATGTAAAACAGACCTCCTCAATGACCCTATTTAAGAATAACCAGGACAATTGGATGGGAGCTGTATATTCACACTGGGGGATTTTCACCTATGTCACTCTTAGACAGGGGCAGGTGGTGCTAATCTTAGATTCACACGCAAACATAGACTATATATTTTTGTCCATAACAGAACAAGGGTATAACATGGCTAGGCTTGTAGAGGCCTTAGGGCTAATCGCTTAATAACCTCCTATGATCCTATGATGGAATGTTTAAGGTGATGTCACACCCCAGAAGATGGGGTTCTGAAACTGTGAACCATAGCCTTGTTTATAATTTATTCATTCTGGCTCTGGCACTTTGAATAATGTCAGCACCTGGGAGGACACAAGGTCACATTTCGAGCTGGTTAGACAAGGAAACCAAAATTATGATCTCTCTTTTTAGTGACTCACACTTGGATAAGATCCAGGTATGCAAAAGAGGCAACAAATGGAAAAAAAAATTCATATCTGGCAGGCGTTGGGTGAGCACCTGTCATCCATGGCAGGGATCATCCAGTTTGAACAGCAGTGGAATAACAGGTAGAATGTCCTATAGGACTAGCTGGCTGAGTGGGTTGACCAGGTAGTGGAAATAAGGCCAGGGTTCTATAGTAAGTATAACTTTTTTGTTTCTTTGTTTAGGTCATAATAAATATAAAAATAAACTAAGAAGATCCCATAACTGAAATTATTTGCTAGAAAATATGTGTAACTACAAATATATTTCTATAATGTTATTATAATAATGCAAAAGAAAAAAATATCTGTATACAGAACTGCATTGGCATGCACATATATGGAATGTTTATGTGATAACATAATTGTCTGTATAAATACAAATGTAATAAGAATGAGCAAAATAATAATAATCTGCATGTATATAGATTCATAGAAAGATAACTGCCCTTGTGAGCCATTTTAAGCTTAGCCAATTATCCCTTGTGAGACTCAAACCCTGCACCTTGTGTTTGTAAGCCAAACGCCTTAACCATTAGGCCACCCTCTCAACCCGCTGGCAACATATATATATTGATATATATAGATATATATAAATATAAATCACAGATATAACATGCATACACGTAAAACATTTTTTCATGTATGTAACTGCATGCATATATAAAGAAATCAAAATAAAAAAATATTTGCAGTGACACTTACCCGGGGATTCTGTAAACTCCATGTAGGCTTTGCACAAAGCCCTTACATGGAGTTTACGTCTTAGTGAGATAAGCAGCAGAACTACCCACATATTCATGCTTTCATTGCTCTTACACATATACAAGCATGGTTTCATGGCCAGCAACAGTGTCTCTAGCCAGGAAACTGTGCAGAGCAACATGAGCTCAGAAAGAACATGCATTAATGTTTACTTATGGGCAAAGCTGCTCGGCATGATTGTGTGGCCAGCCACAATGACTTCCAAGGGCAAAGATATTGCAATACCAGCCGTAATACAGTAAAGAAAAGTGTACTCAACTCAATGAATACAAAATAATTATTTGAAGAATGAAATAATGGTGTGGGGGGTAAATGTGAAGGGTAAATACAAGTAAATGTACATTGGGTAAGGAAATGTGCTGCTGAAAATGGGTATAGACATGAATGATATGGATGAATAAAGATAAGAGGGCATGGTAAATATGTCAATGTGCCTAACATAGGATATGTCAATGTATGTACACTTCCATCACAAGTCAGTAGCATAACATTAAGCACATATGTATATAGCAAAGTATGTACTGCTGTTTACATCTCCTGTGCAAGTATATTATGATATAAATACCCCTTATAGTATATATGTGATGGACACACAAGGTTACATGTTAATGGAGGTGAATGGTTGTGATATAAACATCACCAACATCCTTACTGAAGATGACATTTAACAAAAATGGTATACAAATTAGGGGTATGTGCATACTCTGAAGATCTGCAAAATGACTTGCTTGAATATGACTGACATATCACCATAACTCTCAACCAATTAGGGACACATAGCAACAGACTCATGGACAAATGTAGAGAGAAACAGGCACAATCATGCACATATTTACAATATTATAACCATTAATCTGCAGCAATGGTAGACTGCGTGAGTGGAAATTATTATACATGTTCTTCAGGAACAGACGTCTACAACTGCAATGATTGCCAGTATTCTGTAAGTGGAATTCACCACCCCTTCCCCGAAAATGACCAGTTTTTGGATGGTCTAAGAGGGACATTGTTAAATTTGGATTTGAAATCAGGACCAGTCATGGTCAGTTGATAGGTATGCATGACAAATAAGCCACAATCACTACTTTCAAGAATCAAGCCCACGCCATCACTGTCGTCACTGAGTGGTGTATTTACTGGGTGTAACAAAGAAAACATATCACACAAGCATCTAGTAGAGCAACTTGAAGGGAAGTCTTTACTGTCAAATCCTAATAGGTATACATCCCAAAGTATAGTTCCGTATGGCCTACTAGATTTGTGGGAGCTCAATGTGCCAAATGCAATACACATGACTAAAGTATCCCTGGCTGACAGATATTAGCCATATGGATAACAACACTTACAAACAACGCACTATTATGAGTGGATTCCCTACACACTGCTATGTATTGCATGCATCTGACACATATAATACCAAGGGATATTGTCTGAAGCATCAGCAGCTAATGTGTGAATTAAGAAGTGATCCATTATAATGAATGGTACAGCAATATGTGAGAATGATGGCAATGCATCAACAATGCCCATGTACACAGCAAAGTACAGCAGTGCAAAATCAAGTGTCAGGGATCAAGGAAGAAGTTACTGTAATATTGTACAAATAACAAACAAATCCATTGATCTAGGTTGTGCTTTAAGAGGGTCAGGGAAGGGTTTTACTTTACATATATGGGAAGCTTGTTCTAGAAAAGGAGTAGTCTCTGAGAGACATATCTATCTCTCCAACAAGATTCATTTATGTCAGAGGCTAGGTTAAGATCCTTAGAATGAGTGACACTCATGTATTTTCTAGCTTAAGATCCTTGGAATGAGTAACCCTTGTGCAGTTTGTTCGGTCAAAGACAGAGTGGTCCTCAGTAGTTTGTAGGGGACAGAATACAGTGATATGGCTTTCAGTATTTCGACATAGGGCTTGTTTTTTATAACCTGTATCATATCTTCCTTGTGAGAAAACTATGGGTTCATTCCAGCTATTGTAGCTGTCTGTTGAGGTACATGTTAAAGAGTGAGTTGTATTAAATTATTGGTGTCATGAGGGCCACGTAAAATGGAGTTATAACATCCTTTGATCTTGCCGTCATGCTCTTACTTATGAGTTGTGCCATATAGAAGGAATTTTTCACCACTGTGGACACAGGGTGGTTGAAGTTCAGATTAGTATCAACATAAGTAACCACATCACGTACCACTAAATCTACTTTTTAGGGTGTTGCTGTCTATATTGTAATTAGATGGCATTTTTGCTTTACATAAGAGAATAATTATATATATTTTTTTTAATTTATTTTCTCTCTATGCCTCTGGCAACAATCATTTGTGTGTGTTAATCCATTCTGCAGTATATCAGTATTGTTTTTGGATTCCATGATTCACCCCAATTTGAAGTCAGCGGCAAACTTGGTCAGACAAAGACTGTCTACATTTCCAGTGACTTCTAAGAAATAAATAATGAACAGAAAAGGGCCTAGTACAAAAATTGGTGGTATGCCCTCTGGTGACTGGCCTCTTGCTAGAAGTGAATTCACCTACTTTGACAGTACGTGTCCTGTCAGTGATCCATTTGGCTACCCACGTAGTGATATAGGGGTTAATGCACATCTGAAAGAGTTTCTCTATAGTACCTGAGTGAGGAATTGCATCAAATGCCTTTCCCAGGTCAAGTTAGGCAGGATGCACAGTCTTTTCCTCATCCATAGCCTTGATGATATTCTCAGAAAAGTCAACCAGAATGAACAGACATGACATACCCTTAAAAAATCCAAACTGGTTTGGTTCCAGAGTTGTGAGATTACCCATGTCCTTATTGATAAGGTCCATGATGATTATTTCCATGGCCTTACTAATGAGGCTATTCAGTTTTATGTGTCTATAATTCGTTCATTATGTTGATGGTTCCCTCTTGTGCAGGGGGATGACTGTTGCTGTCCACCATTCTGTTGGAACATAGCCTCTCTGGGGTCTGCTATTAACTAGGGATCCAAATGGGTTTTCTAGGTCATGTTTGAATGTATTTATAAGGCAACCTGGGATGTTGTCAGGGCCCATTGATGCCATGTTTTTAGCTTTAGAGAGGTCAGAAATTAATTGGTCTCTTGAGATAATAGACTAAGGAATGGTGCCAGTTATACTTTGGGTGACAACCATAAGAGACAGGGGGTTGAACCTTGATCCAAACCTGTCAGCTAGCAGGTTGTCTGTTTCCTGTGGTTGAGTGTGGGTGTTGCTAACCAGCTCTGTGAATAGCTGTGTATTCCCCTTAAGATTTCAGACATAGTTACAAAATGCTTGTGACATCATATCCAAATACAACATATGTAACACAGTGAAACTGTTCATAGTCATACAACTCAACCTATTTCATTTCAATACATTTGTACATCATATGTCTATATGTTAATCAGTGGAATGTGTAGGTGATGGTCCTAACACTATATATGGACACATTACAGCTGTTGTGGATACAGTTCATGTAGAACAGCTAATGAGAGAAATACTGACTTTCCCACAGTGCTTCTGTGGAGCACCTGGATTATCTTGGTGAATAGCAAACACAATTGTACATACAATGAATTGCCCAATGCTGAAAGTGAATCTGAACATGTACACCGACCAACACCGGAGGGAGAAGAAAATGCCAATAAATATCCAGTGATAATCCAAAATGCACAATGACTCGTAAAACACAGGTTTATTGTAGTAAACGCAAGTAAAACACCGTGATATCCGTTTTCGTTACCTCAGTAACTTCATCAGACAAATTAACCAGTTAATTCAACTCTTTAAATACAGGCATCCATTACCATATTCATTAAGTAATTAAAACTTAAAGAAAACCTTGTGAGTTTTCTGTTAACACAATAAAACCATACATAAAAAACTATTTATATTCTATTAAAATATAAAATAAACAGTATATTGAAATTCAGGAATATGAAATACAATTTTATCAAAAAATTATTTAAAAACTAAAATACTCCATATGACCTCACTGCCTAAATTGAAATGGCTTTCAATTTTAATATGGGTTTAATGGATATATAGTCATTAAGTCCAGGTTCCTTACTTGCCTCCAGATTGATTTGCCAGTATGTCTCCCTCTGTTCTAAAATGGTCTGCCACGGTCCGCCCCTAGAGTCCAGCTGGACACTATCCAAAACAAAAAACAGGAATTTTGCTTTGGAACATGTGTATGTATGTTTAAACAAGGCATTAGTGGTGCTCCCTTTTTGTATGTCATAGTTATGCTCGTATATTCTACGTTTCAAAGACCGCTCCGTCTTGCCCACATAATATGCCAGGCATAGAGTGCACTCGGCCAGATACACAACCCTTTGACTATTGCAATTATAAAATCCTTTGGCTCTAATGGTCATGTTTTTAGCCGCCAAAAATACTTCCTCAGAGTGTGCAATATACGAGCATTGGGCACAAGATCCACATTTGTAGGTACCCTTTCGTGGTCTGAAGGAATGTTGTCGAAAGGGCCCCTTTTCCAGTATGTTCTTAATACTATTGCCCTTACTAAAAACTGCCTTCATTTCCTTGCCTTGCAAATTACCCAAATCAGTAATCTCAGTGAAGGTTTCCCATTCTCTACTAATTATATCTCTTATTTTGCTAGAATTAGCACTGTATTGTATAATGAAGGCTTTAGTATACTCCGACTGGGATATCTGTGGAGTCTGGGTTTCATCACCATGTGTTAATCCCAAAATGGGTCTGAATCTACCTGTTCTTTCTTTTTTAACCTGTTCATAAATATTGTGTATCATGTCCCTAGGATACCCCCTATCCTGAAATAAAGTACTAAGGTTCTCACACTCCTTCAAAAACTCCTGTTCATTAGATGTCATTCTGGAGATTCTGACAAACTAACCCTTGACGATACCCGTCTTTTGATATACTGGATGTGAACTGTCATAATGTATATAACTGTTGGAGAACGTCGGCTTTCTATATACTGAGGATTCAAATTGGTGGTCACTGTTGATGCTGAGCATGACATCCAGATATTCCACCCTCTCCATGGTGACTTGATATGTAAATGTAAGAAAGTTGGTAGTACTAGTCAGATACTCCATGAAGTCTGTAATGAGGCTGTCAGTTCCTGTCCAGAAAATACAAATATCATCTAGGAACCTGTAATATGCAACCCAGTGTTTGCTGAAGGGGCTGTTGAACACATACTTGTTTTCCCAAATGGACAAAATTATGTCCGCATAAGTCGGGGCACAGTTAGCTCCCATGGCCACTCCGGAGATCTGTTTATAAAATTCCCCTGAAAAGTAAATGAAATTATTGTACAAAACCAATTCCATAAGCTGCAAAATGACAAAATTGTCATTGTTATTGGATAATGAATTGGATACAAGTGCTTCCTCTAACCATGATAATCCTGTTACATGTGGAATAACAGAAAAAAGATCCACTATATCAATGGTCAAAAACTTAAGGGTGGGACTCCAAAGTTCAGGGGTAATCTGCCTTAGAAATTCCCATGAGTCTTTCAACATGTGAGTAGCTTTGGGCCATAGCCTTTTCAGTTTGTAATCCAAATATTTGGAAAGCGGGGAAATTTTAGATCCTTGTGCTGCTACTATTGGCCTCATGGGTGGATCCTGTATGTTCTTGTGCACTTTAGGTACACCGAATATAGAGGGCACCCTGGGTTGAGGGTTATCCAAAAAAACATAGGTACCATAATCGATGGCTTCCTGATCCAATAAATCTTTAATAACCAAGTCAATTCTCTGGTATGCTATGTGGATTTCATTTAGGGAAACCGGACTGTTCCTAGCCTCATTTTTTAAAATAGTGTTCATTTTGCCTTCATAAATAAGCTGGTCCATAATCACTGTTCCTCCCCCTTTGTCAGGTTCCATTACTCTGATGTTAATGTTTTGTTGCAAAGCATATAACAATTGTTGTTCGGAGGTGGTAAGATTAGAAGTATACCTACCCCTTTTGCAATGACTCCTGATTTGTTGTTCTATCCTATGCTCTAAGTTTTTTAATTGTGGATGCAAAGGGGGGTTGTATAGACTGCTTCTGTGTAGTTCAGCACTCGGATTAACCTCCCCATGACCCAGAAGATGCTCTAAATTCAGTTTCCTGATAAAGAGCTTAGTATCAATGATAACCTCAGTCATACAACTACTCCTTTTAGGTACATATTTAAAGCCTTTTGTAAAGAGTGTAAAATAGGTGTCATTGATATTTAAAGAACTGTAGTTGTAAATGGTATATCCCCCCTGTTGACAAATGGGGTCTGCATGGTTACTGTCATCTAAGCCAAGTTCGATATTACTTATTCCCAAAACTGAACCTGCCCGGGGTGTGGATGCCCGTTGTTCCTCAACTTCTCTCTGTGCTGGTAGCCTTGGGGGGAAAAAGACTGTTCATAATGTGTTTTACGTTGATTTCTTATTCTCTCTGATCTCCTAGGGAGCGGTTCTGATCCCTGCATCTGGCCTACCTCTTGTTCATTATTATAGGAAGTATCCCCTGTGTGTTGCACTGGCTGTATTTTATTATTTCTTCTGGCAATACTGGAATAAGGTATAGGGTAAGGACACCCTTCCTCATATTCCCTCATGTCCCTTTGTAACTTCTTGTGTTTTCTCTGTAATATCACAGCACATTTATTGTCAACATCCTTCCTAATTTGATAATACTTTTTGTTTTCCAATTCAACTTGGAATAACAAATCTGAAATAACAACATTGTTGTACTTGTTGATATCCTGATCTAAAATCACAATCTCAGATTCATTTCTCTTAATTATAGCTCGTATAATATCTAGTCCACACTTATCAAAAGCGGAAATCAAATCAGAATGAAAGTCACTACCAGCGATGACATTGCTGGGATATTTACAGACCCGTAGGCCCTTAGGCACAATGTTTTTGTTAAGACATTCATTGAGGTACATGTTATCCAGTTTCAAACTGAGGTACCTGTACAATGAAGTCTCTAATGCAGCCATGGATTCCCGAAAGCATAGCCTGTCGTCAGCTCTGGTGTTCACCTATCCCGGTTGCTGAAAAGTAGGAATATCCTGGTACCATTCCTGAAATGTAGAAGGTAACATGTTGTCTCGTCCTATTGCTCCATCAGAACGCTGGTGACTCTCGGTCCCATCTTGTAAAATGAGCGGAGTGTTGTGAAAGTCCGTTGCTGTAATAGGGCGACCTCTGCTGTTGGAGGAAGGCATAGCGGAACTCGAACGATGGTTGGAATGGCTAGCTGACTGTCCGTTTACGTTATTAATTGCATGGCAAGGTTGAGAAAGCAACTGTTGAATACCTTGCCCTAAGGGTAAAAGAAGGTCCAAAAGTTGACTGAGCTGCCCGGTCAACTTGCAAATTTCCCCAACTTCTGTTCGAAGACTGGGTTCCTGGATATCGGCTGATGCACTCTCCCCCAGAGCTTCCATAACAAAACCAGCCAAAAAAGCAGAAGCAAGTGTTGGAAATTAAAACCAAGTACACCGACCAACACCGGAGGGAGAAGAAAATGCCAATAAATATCCAGTGATAATCCAAAATGCACAATGACTCGTAAAACACAGGTTTATTGTAGTAAACGCAAGTAAAACACCGTGATATCCGTTTTCATTACCTCAGTAACTTCATCAGACAAATTAACCAGTTAATTCAACTCTTTAAATACAGGCATCCATTACCATATTCATTAAGCAATTGAAACTTAAAGAAAACCTTGTGAGTTTTCTGTTAACACAATAAAACCATACATAAAAAAACTATTTATATTCTATTAAAATATAAAATAAACAGTATATTGAAATTCAGGAATATGAAATACAATTTTATCAAAAAATTATTTAAAAACTAAAATACTCCATATGACCTCACTGCCTAAATTGAAATGGCTTTCAATTTTAATATGGGTTTAATGGATATATAGTCATTAAGTCCAGGTTCCTTACTTGCCTCCAGATTGATTTGCCAGTATGTCTCCCTCTGTTCTAAAATGGTCTGCCACGGTCCGCCCCTAGATTCCAGCTGGACACTATCCAAATCAAAAAACAGGAATTTTGCTTTGGAACATGTGTATGTATGTTTAAATAAGGCATTAGTGGTGTTCCCTTTTTGTATGTCATAGTTATGCTCGTATATTCTACGTTTCAAAGACCGCTCCGTCTTGCCCACATAATATGCCAGGCATAGAGTGCACTCGGCCAGATACACAACCCTTTGACTATTGCAATTATAAAATCCTTTGGCTCTAATGGTCATGTTTTTAGCCGCCAAAAATACTTCCTCAGAGTGTGCAATATACGAGCATTGGGCACAAGATCCACATTTGTAGGTACCCTTTCGTGGTCTAAAGGAATGTTGTCGAAAGGGCCCCTTTTCCAGTATGTTCTTAATACTATTGCCCTTACGAAAAACTGCCTTCATTTCCTTGCCTTGCAAATTACCCAAATCAGTAATCTCAGTGAAGGTTTCCCATTCTCTACTAATTATATCTCTTATTTTGCTAGAATTAGCACTGTATTGTATAATGAAGGCTTTAGTATACTCCGACTGGGATATCTGTGGAGTCTGGGTTTCATCACCATGTGTTAATCCCAAAATGGGTCTGAATCTACCTGTTCTTTCTTTTTTAACCTGTTCATAAATATTGTGTATCATGTCCCTAGGATACCCCCTATCCTGAAATAAAGTACTAAGGTTATCACACTCCTTCAAAAACTCCTGTTCATTAGATGTCATTCTGGAGATTCTGACAAACTGACCCTTGACGATCCCCCTCTTTTGATATACTGGATGTGAACTGTCATAATGTATATAACTGTTGGAGAACGTCGGCTTTCTATATACTGAGGATTCAAATTGGTGGTCACTGTTGATGCTGAGCATGACATCCAGATATTCCACCCTCTCCATGGTGACTTGATATGTAAATGTAAGAAAGTTGGTAGTACTAGTCAGATACTCCATGAAGTCTGTAATGAGGCTGTCAGTTCCTGTCCAGAAAATACAAATATCATCTAGGAACCTGTAATATGCAACCCAGTGTTTGCTGAAGGGGCTGTTGAACACATACTTGTTTTCCCAAATGGACAAAATTATGTCTGCATAAGTCGGGGCACAGTTAGCTCCCATGGCCACTCCAGAGATCTGTTTATAAAATTCCCCTGAAAAGTAAATGAAATTATTGTACAAAACCAATTCCATAAGCTCCAAAATGACAAAATTGTCATTGTTATTGGATAATGAATTGGATACAAGTGCTTCCTCTAACCATGATAATCCTGTTACATGTGGAATAACAGAAAAAAGATCCACTATATCAATGGTCAAAAACTTAAGGGTGGGACTCCAAAGTTCAGGGGTAATCTGCCTTAGAAATTCTCATGAGTCTTTCAACATGTGAATCTGAACATGTCATATGTTTCTGGCCATAACAGAAATACAACATGTGGATGAACCCAGTGTATGTGTCCATGTAATCACTATGATGTAATATTGATATATGTCAGATAACATTTCCAGGTATACACATGCATACCCGGTCATCCTGCAGCTGTCACTGTTATCGTTGAATGAGAACTGTGTAGAATGTTGATATGCTCCACTACAAGAATACATGCCTTAGCAAGGCAAAAATACATACCATGACAGTTCTTAGGAGGAATATTTATACAACTGTTATAGAAGGAACATGCAACCAAATGGCAGCAGCAGGCATCAATACAGTAGCTCAAATCACAGCTTGGAATATACTGATGTAAGGCTGCAGTACATCCACACCTCAATATAGCACATGTGGATGACAACAACATTGATATGTGCAATCTTCAGAGGGTCATGAGGCATTACTAGGCTAATGGTCAAGAGCACACAAAATCCTAGACATTATTATACCATTTAAAACAAAATTGCTATATCTATGTTTGGGAAGAACATAAGTTGTATACGTGTATGTGTTTGATTTTATTGAAGATTGCCTCTGTCAGTATGTGACGTGCACCACCCCATGACAGAATTAGCAATCACACATCCAGTGGTGTCCAGATAGTTTGCTTAGGATAATGTAGTTGATCTGCTTCATTATGTGTGTATACGTTGACACCCTTAGTGTTCCACAGAAAGAATGTTATGTGGACAGAGGGAACAGGTGATGTTGGATTCATGGGGCTATGCAAAATGTTCCCCTGAGTGGGAGACAAATGAAAAGAGATTCAAAACATCATGCAATGACTGTAATATACCACAAACCACACACACACACACCAGTTGATTGAGGTCAGATTTCAACACAACACCTGTGTAAGTATACAAACTGGATTCCATACAACATAAGACTAAAATCACTACAGATGTCTGATTTGAACTGTATCATAATGCACTTTATAGAGAATGACATCATCAGTGTTTGCTGAAAAGATGTTGGTAAGATTGTTTGACATAGATGTGGACTCACATCTCTGTGTAGAACTGTCTGTTGATTGATAGCTGAATGAATACACACATTTAAGTTAATGGTTGGGAGATTAGAACCCCTACCTATCTAGTTATACATGCAAGATAACACAGTACTTAATGTTAGTGCCAACACAGACAGCAGAGTCCAATACTCACAGAGTGCACATTATAAGGGATGACATAATCAATGTATGCTAAAAAAATTTTGGGAGGATTGCATGACATAGATGTAGACTAACATCATGTTGAAAAATTGTCTCCAGACTGACAGTTGAATGAACATCCACCCATCCACACAAGTAGACTGCTGGGTGGTTAGAAACCCGACCTCTCTAATTCCACAAACTAAAGAACACAGTACTTAATGCTAGTGCCATGGTACAAGTCTGACTTTAACCTTGTCAGAATGCACTTTATCAGGGATGACAGCATCAGTGTTTGCTGAAAAGAAGATGTTGGGAAGATTATGTGACATAGATGTGGACTCACATTCTGGTGTAAAATTGCTCCAGCCTGGAGGTTTAATGATCAGACACACTGATGTGAGATTAGACTTTAACACTATCAGAGTGAACTTTTAGAGGATGTTATCATCAGCGTATGGTGATATCATGATGTTGTGAGGTCTGTAGGAAATTGCTATGGAGTCATATACCAGTGAAAAAGCATTTTCTGAATTATACTTAAGTGAGGGCAGCAGGACCTGTAGTCAAGCTGTTCTGACTACACACACACACACACACACACACACACACACACACACACACACACACACACACACACACACGTTGAATTTTGTCAGATTCAATCCCCTACTTAACTAGTTACACAAGCTAGAGAACAGAGTTGTCATTAATCTGAGTGCCCCAGCACAAGGCTGACTTTAATAGTGCCAGAGTGCACTTTATGACATTATCAGTGTATAGTGAGAAGATGATGGTGTGAGGACTGTGGGAAACTAATGTGGAATCATATGACGGTATAAATGTATTTTCTGAATAAGGGCAGCAGGACTTGGATTCAAGCTCTTCTGACTATGCAGACACACACACACACGCACACGCACACACACACACACACACACACACACACACACACACACACACACACACACACACACACACACACAAACACACACACACACACACAGACATTCAGACACACACACAAGTTGACTATTGTGCAATTCGATCCGCTATCTAACTAGTTACACAAGCTGGCAAACACAGTACTTACCACTCACACCACTGCAGACATCTGATTTTATCATATAGATGATGACAGCATCATAGTGTCACTCACAGGTAACATATACTGTGTGCAAAGGCAGGACTTGTGATATGAACCTGTGATTGCAGTTTGCAAAAATACATTTAAGTACATTCTGGTAACCTATTTGAAAGAAACTGTCATGAATGCTTCTTGCAGAACTGAGCCATACGTGCACTTGTTTCACAGGATGTTATTTAGATAACACACTCATAGACATATACACAGACAGACAGACCTTCACACACACACACACACACACACACACACACACACACACACACACACACACACACACACACACACACACACACACTTTGGAATGACCGGTATTACAAAGGTGGAGATATGCGTCTTCATATTCAGATGAAGTGATGTCCGCATTAATAGAATTTACTGACAATGTCAAAGTGATATGATCATGGATGACCAATGTCCTGTGTCTGTATAAACCCATACCAAATGTAATGATGCAGCTATGCTCTGCATTTCTGTTTTCTGCTTGGCAATGACCCAAGTACCGATATATCATTTGCAAGTGCATTGCTGCAGTGCACACATGGATGTCAGGAAGTATGTGTTCAGTCAAGCACACATGTCCCTGCCCTTATGATTGGCATTCCATGTAGTGGAAATAACAGCCCAGTAACCCAAAAAAAGCATGCTAAACACTTTTTTTACATAGTGCATCCCTAAGAAACTGGTTTGCATGGATGATGTCAAAGTGTTGCATGCGTGATTCACATTTCATAAATTAAACTTGAACTTGTGAAATATTTTGCAAGACATGTTATGGAAACGAGTTAGTCATAGCCGAGTGGTTAAGGTGATGGACTCGAAATCCATTGGAGTCTCCCCATGCAAGTTTGAATCCTGCCAACTACAATTTGTCAGCTGAAATAGCTCAGTTGAGAGAGCATTAGACTGAAGATCTAGATCTAAAGGTCTCTGGTTTAATCCCAGGTTTTGGCAATATCTTCTACAAGAAATTTCTGACAGATGCTATGATGTTCACACTGTAATCTGAAGTGTTGTGGCCAAAGTTTTATTACATTGATATTTGTTGCCATAAGTTTTATTACATTGATAACTGTTACCATTGCCTTCCCTGTTTGTGTGATGTTAAGCACCGAGCAAATGTGGTTCTGTGCTTAATATAAAAAGTGCAAAATGTAATTTGGTTTGTCTTCTTGCGTGCAGACCTGCTCAGGTGTGAGTTGCAGTCATCAGCACTCTGGACAGTACTGAGTGTGGAAAATGCACCTGCTGCCTAGCTTTCTCTACAGCACAGTGTGCAAAAGTCCTGAGCTCCTTGTCAGCACACAGATGAACCAAGGTTCAATTTCAGACTATTTTCTCTTTTTACAAATGGTGTCAGATGGTATTATCTAAGTAAATGTGATCAGGACTCAAATGTGACTAACAATTCCTACACTAAAGTTATGTGGCTTCCCCAAATTTTATCACTAATGCCTACCTCAATCCAGTTGTAATAGCTGTTTTGCAGGCCTCACTGCAAACCACAAGTTAATTGTGTGTAAAGCTTTCTAGAACTGATAAAGGGTGGTACATCTTTTGAAATGATTATTATGACTCCACAGATATGTTATTTGTGTATGTCTGGATATCCTGAAAAATGTATGCAGTATGCTTCTTCACAGTAAGGACAGTTTCCACATCACATTAGATGAATATGTCATCCATCACCATCTGAACGTGACAGGAAGGGAATCCTACAGCAGATTTTTAAACCTTGCACACTACATGAGCACTGATAAACTACTGAATTATGGTAACATGTTTGTATTATCTATCAGCAGAGTCATGTCAACATGCAAAAACCATGAGATGACCTGTACGTACATGTGCCTAATAGATACATCCATAAAGAGGGGTTGAAGTGAAGGGATGAATACAAGTTGAGATGAACATACACATAATGTTTGGTGTAATAGAACACTTATGGACATATTTTTGGTCTGTTGTCATTACTAACTACCATGTTGTGTAGCATGAAATGACTGACATGGGGGTAAAGAAGGATTAGGAGATGGACAATGGTAGGTATAACAATTTAAAAGAAGTTTTGAACTCCAAAAGTGTAGTAGGAGGGGATAAGAAATTAGGTATGTATAAGTGTGGTAAATGTAAGGTGTGTGTAAGAGTTAAGAATATCTCTGATTCCAAAATAAATGGTAGGAAGTATGTGGCTGTTGATTATTTCAACTGCTGTTCATGTGTGGTGGTTTATATAGTGGGATGTAGATGTGTTCCCACTAAGTGGTATACAGGTCAAACTAAGAGAATGGTAAAAGTCCATATATTAGAGCAGTTGGGAGATGTTAGAAATAAACATTTGGACAGTCCGATTGCTGATCATCTTCATTGGATACATGGGTGACATGATGACAGTTTGTTTTTTAGTGTCTTAGCCAAACCACACTGATTGTGTGGGGAAAATTCCACACAAAAATTGTTGCAGTTAGAATTTAGACATATTAAATTACAGGACATTAATACCTAGGGGACTGAATGCTGATATTAATTTAAATATTTAATTTTTTATAAAGTATTTAAGTATTTATATACACAAATATATTTTGCTATTTATGGTGTCAGCACTTTAAATATATGTTCTATGCATTGTTGTAAACAACATGAGCGTTTTAAATATTTTAGTGTATAATTGGTGTAATTAATTGAAGATTGGTTAAAAGGCTGTATGGTGTGATGAAATTAATTCCTCTGAAGACATTGAGTCAAGGTACTATAAAGCCAGTAAAGTTCTTTTTGCAGTGATTCAGTGACTCTGGTTTGTTTGTTGTTTTATGACAAGCAGGACCAAGGTTGGATAACTATGTGTAATTATGGAGATGGATGTCACTTCAAATACTCATTTTCTGGCCAGTATGCAATGTCTCCATGAGAACTCATAACTGTGGCAAATATTAAGATGCGGGTGAGGAAACATATCATACACATATAACATCAAGTTAATTTTATTTAAGAACACTGTCTTAGCTATTGATGAAAAATATCATTATCCAGAATACTTAGAAAAAGTTAAAACTTTTGTAAAGCAGGTTTAAATACTCTGTACAAGTACAGTTATCCTCTCCTCAAAACATGGCTACCCAAACCTGACACTGTTCTCATATACGCACACACATGCACAGACACACACACATATGTTCTCACAAGCACCTGCACATATACACAGGAACTAGTATTCCAGCTGCTTTGATGATTCATTGATCATGTGGGGAAAAAATATATAATTCTATATACAGGATGTATATTTCATGAGTTAAACATCTAGTGATATAATTCACTCTCCACCTCCATCTGCTCTGTGCTTGCCTTTATTGCTTAGGATTTAAGACAGAATTCAAAGGCATCTTGCATACTATACAAAGATGAACAAGAGGTTTGGTATAATACACAAGGGGCCCTGACTCATAGGTCCCACATTGCTCAGTAGATTAGCACTGATCTATTCAAAAGAGAAGGATTTGGGGGGGGGGGAGGGGTTGTGGTTTGTTTTAATCACGATATTGCACATCTCTGTATGCTGTTCCTAGAAATCTCTGACAAACAGCCAACAAATCCCTGAACAGCAATGTAAGCAATTTCCTATTTAGTATCACCTCAGTATGATTACCCCTTAAATGCATCTCTCTACCATCTAGAGTTCCATATTACTTGCTTACCCCCTCCAGAGTTGGCATCTCATACCTCTAAGTCCACACCACTAAGCTGGATCCAAACTCGCACATTCATCTTCCAGCAGCCAGATAAATAAACAAGTGTCTGATCACAACTAACTATATCTTACCTAAAAGATAGCATCCAATATGCTATGCCTATCCATTCACAGCAAATTATAAACACCAAAATACCTTAACTAATGTACCCTCCAAATGTCCTAAAATGCCCTATCCTCACCCTCTCTATAACTTCTACTGACCTGCATTCTCCAACCAAATCAGATGCTCTACCTATCCTGAAAGAGCGAGTGGCATAAATGCCCCAATTAAACCCTTGCAACTCCAGTGATTTCCTAATTCAACCAACAAATACCCTGGCATCTATCTCTCTGCCCTGATCATCACAAAAACTATCTCCTCTAAGTGCTTAGTGCAAACTTCCTGTCATGCCAGCCCCATACCACAAGGCATATCATGCCCTCCACATTCTTTAGTAACACCACCTGCCTACCCTTGCTCATCTGATCTGTCTTTGATCTTCTTCATCAGATCAACACTCCTGTTGGCATGATTTTTACCTCTAACTAATGTAAGCTGTCTAGCATTTCACTTGCCTGAAAGACTCCCACATTCATAAAAACTGACAGACTAGCCCACATAACATAGTCAAAATAAGAATAAGCCATCCTATGCAAATTCTGCAAAAGCAATGGCAACATATGTTTACCCAAAGCATCCTACTATTGATCAACTTAAGTTGCACTCTCTTGCATCCTTTCAACATGTGCAAGATCAAGCAAGACTTTGTCACATCCTTAAAACCTGGCAACTTAGCCATCACTCCAAATGCCAAATGGGCCCTAATAGTATGAACTGCATCCCTTAAATTCCATCTTTCAACCATGTACCTAAGCACCAGCTGATCAAACCACTTTCTCTATCCCACCTGCAAAACCACAACAAAGTTCTTAAAAATTGTAAGACCCTTGACATAAGCTTTCCTAGTTGCCTCAGACCATGATTGCTGTGCCATCCAATTCATCATGCCTATCCAGTCTTCCATATCACCTTGGATGTTATCAAACCATTTACCTGAGCTTCTGATACTAACTGCCAAAACATGTGAAGTTGAAAGCAAGATAAACTGTCAGCCAGAATGTTAGAATGACCAGGAATATACTGAAAAAGACAGGTTAATGTTCAAACAAAGTAACATGACTTAGTATCCACTTTATAATTAGTTCATTAATACCCCTTACACTAACTTCAATCTTGTCATCTACTTAGCTAATAACTGTACCATTGCCAAATTTTCTGAATGAAAAATCTCCTTTTTTATGAAACTTTCCCTTCCAAAATACTACCAAGGCCTATACTGGTATCAGCTCTAAAAAGTAATGTCTCTCAATCATTCGTCTGACCATCCCATCTATCATTTCTCAGCCAACTACTTGCCCTCAAAGTACACACCCATACCCAAACTCCACTGCATCTTTCAACAAATCCAGGTCTAGTGAAGACACCCACTCTTTTTTACCAAAAGACACACTATTACAATGCTGGGAAACTCCAAACAAATAGACATGTCTTCTTTGACTTGCTTACTCACCCTTACCCAATGATGTTTACGCTTGGCTCTGATCAGCAAGTTAGCCAGGGATGTCGTAAAGGTGCAGTCTGGACCCACAGCCCAGCATGCAAAATTCAGCAATCCCAGTACCTCCATGACCTCCTTAACTATGACTTTGTTTGCTAACCAAGGCTTCAGTCCTACCCCTTACTTTGTCGACCTTAGCACTCTAAACACCTCTGCATCTGAGTCAACTCCAAACCCCAAGAATGAAAAATATTTTGCATGACCCTCCTGTTTTGCACACACCTGCTCAAACAACCTCATGCCTTCTTTTACTGCCTCTTCCCCTCCTGAACCAGCAAAAGATCATTCAAATAATGAATAGGGTCCAAAGATTCTGCCCTCTGCTGCCATAACAAATGCAGCACAATACTTTTCAAACACACTTCAAGCTACTGCACAGCCCATTGGCATCGCCTTGTTTAAATATTTTTTTTCTTTAAATTGCGTACCCAAAATCAACCTCGACTGTTCCCTAACTGGAAGTAGTCTGAATGTCAATTCTATATCTAGCTTTACCAGCCAGGGATCTTTAAATGATTGAATTACCCTTATCATTTTATCCAAAGAAGCATACTGCACCCTAACATCTGCTCTATCACTATGGGTGTTAACTGACTCAACTTCTGGGTATGACAAGTGATGTATGAGCTTAAAACTGCACCATTGATTTCTTAGGGACTAAACCCAGTTGAGCTATTTGAAACTTGTCAAACAAAAGGGATAACAAATGGACCTAATAACATACCAGTTGAGTCTAACAATGCCTAAATTACTTCTTCTTTGCCAACTACTGACTTCAAATTCTTACACCTTTTACAGAACCCCTAACATTAGACTGAAACAGAAAACCAAACTGAAATGTACTTACCAGCTCCTATGCCACCCCTTTATCTGGGTAACAGGTGCAATTACAGCCTATCAGTGTCGAAAGAAGAATGGCCCTGCCACCCAGCCGATTTCTGCATGAAAAGGCTGACTTGCCCCAATAATCCTGAAACCCCCTCCAACCACAATCACCTTTTTCACTACTGCTTCCCTCCTAGACAGTGTCACTCCTTGGCATCCCTGTCACATCCTTCCCAACATTTAACTGCCAGATGATGACCCCCACATTGAGTACATAAATGCGAGAATCTATAAGCTTGCTATGTATACTTCCTGGTGTTAAATGCCAGGCCTTAACCTTAGCACCAACTCTGTCAACAGCCTGCCTTACTGGACCACCTTGCCTATCCAACATAGTTCCATTCCATGTGTCAGGATGCGTTTTCTTCCTCACCAATGTCCTGTCCACCGCCTTGAGCTTGCAAAATCCCTGATTGTACCAAAGGCACATGTTTCCCCCATAAAGTCTTTGCACTTGTCTGATTGTTAAAAAATAAGAAAGCAAGGACAGGGTTTGCTACAATTTTTTCTCCACAATAGCTGCCATGAATCAGACAAATTCCAGTACCTACCTAAACCCTTCTTACTTAATGCTGCTAATGCTGCCATAAAATCCTTAACCCCTGGAAGTTCCAAGTCGTCCACTTTCTATGCTCCACCTGCATCTAGTATGTCAAAGAGATCCACAACCCACCCTGCCAGATCATCTCTTTTATCTCCTGTGGGATGAATGTAATGTGAATGGGTGTAATGAAAACTGATTACTACCTACTCCTAGAGCTGGCAATACATGCTGACACTTAACTTCCTCTGCAGCTTGACCTGGTGTCTGCATTACTACCATCCCAAGCAACAAAGGAAATTCTCTACCCCCCATTATTGGACCAACTACAACCCCAAAATCCAAATCTCCATGTACCACTGTATGATCCACACCTCACAGAGCTCCCTGACTTTCACAAATTTTGCAGCCTACTCCCTACTCCTGTCAAGTACACTTCAGTCATTCATTAGCATAAACAACGTATCTGACATATTAGTAACCTCCTTCCTCATGTCCCCCACAAACATCAAACTCAATATCTGCTACTTGGTGCTGTTCTGACATTGGTGGATCGACCACTTGCCTATGTTATACTGCTGCGATTGCCTACTCACTCTTCATCACACTAGGGCAATCTTTACCATGCAATTTGGGGCTGCATGATATCTGTGTACTTTGCACACTGATTTTTTTTTTTTTGTTTGTTTGTTATACAGCACTAGAGGGAAACTGTCTCATCCCCTCCCCAATTGTAGGACCCCCTCCTCCATTGAGCAGACATCCCTTTCTCC